>NC_084735.1:83952117-84139617 GCF_033978785.1 Entelurus aequoreus
ACTGACTGCTTCTACACTTCCTAGCCTCAGTGTGGCTCCCACACGGATCACTCGCACACTGCAAGTATAATAGTGTCAGAAATATTAAATACACACATCGTCGATGTATGTACACATGTATATATGTGTGTGTGTGTGTGTGTGTGTGTGTGTGTGTGTGTGTGTGTGCGTGCGTGTGTGTGTGTGTGTGTGTGTGTGTGTGTGTGTGTGTGTAACATTGTCACTTATGACATATATTGTCACTTATAACATCATTATTGTCACGCATGTAGTCAACATTGTCACTTATGACATCATTATTGTCACTTGTGACATATATATTGTAACTTATGACATATATATTGTCACTAATGACACCAATGTTGTCACTTATGACATATATATTGTCACTTATAACACCAACATTGTCACTTATGACATATATAGTCACTTATAACATCATTATTGTCACTTATGTAGTCAACATTGTAACTTATGACATCATTATTGTCACTTATGACATATATATTGTTACTTATGACACCAATTTTGTCACTTATGACATATATTGTCACTTATAACATCATTATTGTCACGTATGTCGTCAACATTGTCACTTATGACATCATTATTGTCTCTTGTGACATATATATTGTAACTTATGACATATATATTGTCACTAATGACACCAATGTTGTCACTTATGACATATATATTGTCACTTATAACACCAACATTGTCACTTATGACATATATAGTCACTTATAACATCATTAATGTCACTTATGTAGTCAACATTGTAACTTATGACATCATTATTGTCACTTATGACATATATATTGTTACTTATGACACCAATTTTGTCACTTATGACATATATTGTCACTTATAACATCATTATTGTCACGTATGTCGTCAACATTGTCACTTATGACATCATTATTGTCTCTTGTGACATATATATTGTTAATTATGACACCAACATTGTCACTTATGACATATATATTGTCACTAATGACACCAATGTTGTCACTTATGACATATATATTGTCACTTATAACACCAACATTGTCACTTATGACATATATAGTCACTTATAACATCATTATTGTCACTTATGTAGTCAACATTGTCACTTATGACATCATTATTGTCACTTGTGACATATATATTGTCACTTATGACACCAATATTGTCACTTATGACATATATTGTCACTTATAACATCATTATTGTCACATATGTCGTCAACATTGTCACTTATGACATCATTATTGTCTCTTGTGACATATATATTGTTAATTATGACACCAACATTGTAACTTATGACATATATATTGTCACTTATGACACCAATATTGTCACTTATGACATATATTGTCACTTATAACATCATTATTGTCACGTATGTCGTCAACATTGTCACTTATGACATCATTATTGTCTCTTGTGACATATATATTGTTAATTATGACACCAACATTGTAACTTATGACATATATATTGTCACTTATAACACCAACATTGTCACTTATGACATATATTGTCACTTATAACATCATTATTGTCACGTATGTAGTCAACATTGTAACTTATGACATCATTATTGTCACTTGTGACATATATATTGTTACTTATGACACCAATATTGTCACTTATGACATATATATTGTTACTTATTACACCAATATTGTCACTTATGACATATATTGTCACTTACAACATCATTATTGTCACTTATGTCATCAACATTGTCACTTATGACATCATTACTGTTACTCGTGACATATATTGTCACTTACGACATATATTGTCACTTATAACATGATCATTGTCACTTACGTCATCAACATTGTCAATTATGACATCATTATTGTCACTTGAGACATATATATTGTCACTTACGTCATCAACATTGTAACTTATGACATCATTATTGTCACTTGTGACATATATATTGTCACTTATGACACATTTAGTCACTTATAACATCATCATTGTCACTTATGTCGTCAACATTGTCACTTATAACATCATCATTGTCACTTATGTGGTCAACATTGTCACTTATGACATATATATTGTCACTTATGACATACATATTGTCACTTATGACATATATTGTCACTTACAACATCATTATTGTCACGTATGTCATCAACATTGTCACTTATAACATCATAATTGTTACTTGTGACGTATATATTGTCACTTATGACATATATAGTCACTTATAACATCATCATTGTCACTTATGTCATCAACATTGCCAATTATGACATCATTATTGTCACTTGAGACATACATATTGTCACTTATGACACCAACAGTGTAACTTATGACATATATATTGTCACTTATGGCATATATATTGTCACTTATGACATATATAGTCACTTATAACATCATCATTGTCACTTATGACATATATATTGTCACTTGTGACATATATATTGTCACTTATGACATATATAGTCACTTATAACATCATCATTGTCACTTATGTGGTCAACATTGTCACTTATGACATATATATTGTCAGTTATGACATATACATTGTCACTTATACATCATTATTGTCACTTATGCCACTTGTGACATTGCTATGACACCAATAAAGGCCATGAAGATATTTACTAAACAATGTGATGCAAGAAGTGGCTGTAGAAGAACATTTCCAGGGTCAAAATGTGTGACATCCGCCTTCGCCTCCTGCCAACCTCAGAATGTTCCCTGTGGTCGACTCCCCTCCCGTCACTTGGATATTTCTGTCATGAGCAAACTCATTCCCACATTCCCCTGGACTGCGCCGACTCACCAGCGCCCCTGGAGGAACCGAGTGGAACACCTCCTGTCCGACCCTCTCCTTGCCAGCTCCGGATCTCTGCCTCCCCTCCGTGACCAGCTCTAAATGTGGAACTTCCTGGCATCTCCTTTCACCGCACAAAAGTCATTTCCTGCGACGTCAAAGAGGACATTTTAATGCACCTCGTTAAGGTTGACTTCGCACAACTGGAAACCGACAGCGGGCCTCCGGACCAACAACGTCGCACGAGCGCCGAACGTGTGCAGGGCGATGAATGTTGGTCAGACAGGATCTAGTACGTCTAGCTCTATCTTTGACAAGTACACAAACATCACCACCCGTGAACACACACATCTTTCACCTTCACACACACAGTCCACCTTTCAGTCACGGCTCCATGGGCGACTTCTCCAACACCATAGAAGCACATTATTCAAGGTGGGGAAGAATGGAATAAGTGTGTGTGTGTGTGTGTGTGGGTGTGTGTGTGTGTGTGTGTGTGTGTGTGTGTGTGTGTGTGTGTGTGTTTGCGTGTGTGTGCGAGCGCTGCGGTCCCGAGATGTGAAAAGTGGCGGGTTTCCGACTAAATAAGACACTTTAAGAGACGACGCCGGGCGCCAGTGCGGATACTGGAGGGCTTGTGTTCAATGAGAGAAGTCACTGTTGCACATTACTGCAGCCTCACTTTTCTACTAACTTTTTGAAAACAATTTTTTTTACTACACTTCATCTAGTCAAGGAACAAAAGCAGGGCATTGAACATGTACACAACCTTCAGATAGCCCGGGAATGCAGAACGGACAATTCCGGACGACAGCGTGAGGTAGGAGAGGATTTTAATCTTCTCAAGAAATCTTGTCAGGAAATGAGGTAAACAAACATAAACTATGGCATGGAACAAACACAAAACTGTGGCATGAAGCAAACAGCATAAACTATGGCGTGGAGCAAACACAAAACTGTGGCATGAAACAAACAGCATAAACTATGACTTGGAAAAAACACAAAACTGTGGCATGAAACAAACAGCATAAACTATGGCGTGGAACAAACACGAAACTGTGGCATGAAGCAAACAGCATAAATTATGGCTTGGAACAAACACGAAACTGTGGCATGAAGCAAACAGCATAAACTAAGGCTTGGAACAAACACGAAACTGTAGCATGAAACAAACAGCATAAACTATGGCGTGGACCAAACACGAAACTGTGGCATGAAATAAACAGCATAAACTATGGCTTGGAACAAACACGAAACTGTGGCATGAAGCAAACAGCATAAACTATGGCTTGGAACAAACACGAAACTGTGGCATGAAGCAAACAGCATAAACTATGGCTTGGAACAAACACAAAACTGTGGCATGAAATAAACAGCATAAACTATGGCGTGGAGCAAACACGAAACTGTGGCATGAAACAAACAGCATAAACTATGGCGTGGAACAAACACGAAACTGTGGCATGAAACAAACTGCATAAACTATGGCGTGGAACAAACACGAAACTGTGGCATGAAATAAACAGCATAAAAACTATGGCGTGGAACAAACACAAAACTGTGGCATGAAATAAACAGCATAAACTATGGCGTGGAACAAACACGAAACTGTGGCATGAAGCAAACAGCATAAACTATGGCTTGGAACAAACACAAAACTGTGGCATGAAATAAACAGCATAAACTATGGCTTGGAACAAACACAAAACTGTGGCATGAAATAAACAGCATAAACTATGGCGTGGAACAAACACGAAACTGTGGCATGAAGCAAACAGCATAAACTATGGCTTGGAACAAACACAAAACTGTGGCATGAAATAAACAGCATAAACTATGGCTTGGAACAAACACAAAACTGTGGCATGAAATAAACAGCATAAACTATGGCGTGGAACAAACACGAAACTGTGGCATGAAGCAAACAGCATAAATTATGGCTTGGAAAAAACAAAACTGTGGCATGAAGCAAACAGCATAAACTATGGCGTGGAACAAACACAAAACTGTGGCATGAAACAAACAGCATAAACTATGGCGTGGAACAAACACAAAACTGTGGCATGAAACAAACAGCATAAACTATGGCGTGGAGCAAACACGAAACTGTGGCATGAAACAAACAGCATAAACTATGGTGTGGAACAAACACGAAACTGTGGCATGAAACAAACAGCATAAACTATGGCATGGAGCAAACACGAAACTGTGGCATGAAGCAAACAGCATAAACTATGGCTTGGAACAAACACGAAACTGTGGCATGAAACAAACAGCATAAACTATGGCTTGGAACAAACACGAAACTGTGGCATGAAGCAAACAGCATAAACTATGGCTTGGAACAAACACAAAACTGTGGCATGAAATAAACAGCATAAACTATGGCGTGGAGCAAACACGAAACTGTGGCATGAAACAAACAGCATAAACTATGGCGTGGAACAAACACGAAACTGTGGCATGAAACAAAGTGCATAAACTATGGCGTGGAACAAACACGAAACTGTGGCATGAAATAAACAGCATAAAAACTATGGCGTGGAACAAACACAAAACTGTGGCATGAAATAAACAGCATAAACTATGGCGTGGAACAAACACGAAACTGTGGCATGAAGCAAACAGCATAAACTATGGCTTGGAACAAACACAAAACTGTGGCATGAAATAAACAGCATAAACTATGGCTTGGAACAAACACAAAACTGTGGCATGAAATAAACAGCATAAACTATGGCGTGGAACAAACACGAAACTGTGGCATGAAGCAAACAGCATAAACTATGGCTTGGAACAAACACAAAACTGTGGCATGAAATAAACAGCATAAACTATGGCTTGGAACAAACACAAAACTGTGGCATGAAATAAACAGCATAAACTATGGCGTGGAACAAACACGAAACTGTGGCATGAAGCAAACAGCATAAATTATGGCTTGGAAAAAACACAAAACTGTGGCATGAAGCAAACAGCATAAACTATGGCGTGGAACAAACACAAAACTGTGGCATGAAACAAACAGCATAAACTATGGCGTGGAACAAACACAAAACTGTGGCATGAAACAAACAGCATAAACTATGGCGTGGAGCAAACACGAAACTGTGGCATGAAACAAACAGCATAAACTATGGCGTGGAGCAAACACGAAACTGTGGCATGAAACAAACAGCATAAACTATGGCGTGGAGCAAACACGAAACTGTGGCATGAAGCAAACAGCATAAACTATGGCTTGGAACAAACACGAAACTGTGGCATGAAACAAACAGCATAAACTATGGCGTGGAGCAAACACGAAACTGTGGCATGAAACAAACAGCATAAACTATGACTTGGAAAAAACACAAAACTGTAGCATGAAACAAACAGCATAAACTATGGCGTGGAACAAACACAAAACTGTGGCATGAAACAAACAGCATAAACTATGGCGTGGAGCAAACACGAAACTGTGGCATGAAACAAACAGCATAAACTATGGCGTGGAGCAAACACAAAACTGTGGCATGAAACAAACAGCATAAACTATGGCGTGGAGCAAACACTAAACTGTGGCATGAAACAAACTGCATAAACTATGGCGTGGAGCAAACACGAAACTGTGGCATGAAGCAAACAGCATAAACTATGGCGTGGAACAAACACAAAACTGTGGCATGAAACAAACAGCATAAACTATGGCGTGGAACAAACACAAAACTGTGGCATGAAACAAACAGCGTAAACTATGGCGTGGAGCAAACACAAAACTGTGGCATGAAACAAACAGCATAAACTATGGCGTGGAGCAAACACAAAACTGTGGGATGAAACAAACAGCATAAACTATGGCTTGGAACAAACACGAAACTGTGGCATGGAGCAAACAGCATAAACTATGGCGTGGAGCAAACACGAAACTGTGGCATGAAACAAACAGCATAAACTATGGCGTGGACCAAACACAAAACTGTGGCATGAAACAAACAGCATAAACTATGGCGTGGAGCAAACACGAAACTGTGGCATGAAACAAACAGCATAAACTATGGCGTGGAGCAAACACAAAACTGTGGCATGAAGCAAACAGCATAAACTATGGCGTGGAACAAACACGAAACTGTGGCATGAAACAAACAGCATAAACTATGGCTTAGAACAAACACGAAACTGTGGCATGAAATAAACAGCATAAACTATGGCTTGGAACAAACACGAAACTGTAGCATGAAGCAAACAGCATAAACTATGGCGTGGAGCAAACACGAAACTGTGGCATGAAACAAACAGAAAATAACAAAAATATGATCCGGACCACGGATCATGACAAATCACACACAGTAAGAAAAGTTTTTAAATGACCCGCATTCTAATATTAGCATTTTCCCCCTAATTTTGCAGATATAAATATTTTCTTAATTAACGAATGATTCATGTTAGCATGTGGACGTTAGTATGCTAGCAGTTTTTCCATCTAGGTCAGGGGTCGGCAACCCAAAATGTTGAAAAAGCCATATTGGACCAAAAATACAAAAAAGTAATCCGTCTGGAGCCGCAAAACATTACAAGACTTAAATAAGCCCACCTTTGTGCATTCAAGCACAGTATAAAATGTTTGGTGGACAAAATGAAACAAAGGAGGAGTGGCATAAAACAAGTCTTCCTGTGGCAGCGTCGGAGAAAGTTATCCATGGTGCACACAACGGTGAGTTCAAGGGCCGCTGGAAATTAGTAGGACAAAGCGGCGCTCGCCTAATACTCTCGTCAGTGAAACATAAACACAAACATATTCAACAGTGGACTTTCTAACAATTAGGAAGCTTTTTTTGTCGTGTTTGTCCTCCTACAGAAACTGTATTACAACACAAAATATGTTTTTCACCCCATTTTTGCAAAAGCCCCATGGAGCCACCAGGGCGCCGCTCAAGAGCCGCATGTGGCTCTAGAGCGGCGGGTTGCTGACCCCCGATCTAAGTGTTCACCTCGGTCATATTTTGGTACTTGATGCATGCTAACATTAGCAGGCGCGCATTTCTAAAAAAAAAATTCCCAGGTATACACCTGAGAGTGATATATTTTGGTACTTGCCGCATGTTACAGTTAGCATTTTAAGATACTAACATTAGCATGATGGATTTTTTTTGTTATTTCACTAATGTTAACTGAAAGCATGATATTGTTAGACTTGTACTGTTAGCATGGTAGCTTTTTTTTTTAAATCCCATTTTGCTTATATGTTTTGTGCTAACTGTTAGCATTTCAGTTCGGCTTTGGCTCACGAAATTCCTACGTATATTGCATTTTCTAGTTCTTTTGCCTTCTCTTGCAGCGCCTCTTTGGCAGTCCTGGGCGGAGTCTCTCTCTCACACCTGCGGGCCAGTTAGTGACCATGGTTCACTCTGCTCCAAGGACGTTTCCACCCGCTTGGCTCCATTGTAATCATCTCACGCTTACCAGTTGTGTAGCTTATTCTCCACTCCGTGTGAGTGCGCCTTTTATTCATACCTACTCTGTTTGAGTCATACTTGCCGACCTTGAGACCTCCGAATTCGGGAGATGGGGGGGGGGGGGTTGTTGGGGGCGTGGTTGCGGGGGCGTGGTTGCGGGGGCGGCGTTGGGGCGGGGGGGGGGGGGGGGGTTTGAGGTCCTTTCTGGATGAAATGAAATTCTTTTTTCCAATCATTTTGGAACTTGCAAGCGTATTTCTTCTTCTTACTCGTCGTCGCCATGTCTCTTCCTTCGTTCTTCTGCTCCGTCTCCGTCTTGTTGTGTGCGCAGTTGTGCGCCGAGCTCCAAAAGTCGTAGATGTTATTGTAGCGTCCCGGAAGAGTTAGTGCTGCGAGGGATTCTGGGTATTTGTTCTGTCGTGTTGATGTTTTGTTACGGTGCGGATGTTGGGGCGGTATAGCTCGGTCGGTAGAGCGGCCGTGCCAGCAACTTGAGGGTTGCAGGTTCGATCCCCGCTTCCGCCATCCTAGTCACTGCCGTCGTGTCCTTGGGCAAGACACTTCACCCACCTGCTCCCAGTGCCACCCACACTGGTTTAAATGTAATTTAGATATTGGGTTTCACAATGTAAAGCGCTTTGAGTCACTTGAGAAAAAGCGCTATATAAATGTAATTCACTTCACTTCACTGAGCTCCTAAAGTCGTAGATGTTATTGTAGCGTCCCGGAAGAGTTAGTGCTGCGAGGGATTCTGGGTATTTGTTCTGTCGTGTTTATGTTGTGTTACGGTGCGGATGTTCTCACGAAATGTGTTTGTCATTCTTGTTTGGTGTGGGTTCACAGTGTGGCGCATATTTGTAACAGTGTTAAAGTTGTTTATACGGTCACCCTCAGTGTGACCTGTATGGCTGTTGACCAAGTATGCCTTGCGTTATCATTAAACCAGTTAAAAGATCATACAACGTGTCGGCATTTCTTGACATCTTCGAGTAAAGACCATTTTTAAACCCGTCCAACGCTACATTATTATGTGACTGGGCCGGCACGCTGTTTATATGGAGGAAAAGCAGACGTTTTTTTCACTCGTTGTGAGTGCACGTTTTGTTAGGTATTATTTATGTTTTTTCTAAGTCTCCATCTCTGCTTTGTGGTTCGATTCCGGCTTAAGCCTTCCTAACATCTTTGGAAAAAAAAAATCTATATATTGTACTGGTTTTGAAGGTGAAAACTAGAGATGTCATATTATCGGCCGATAAATGCATTAAAATGTAATATCGGAAATTATCGGTATCGGTTTTTTTGTTATCAGTATCGTGTTTTTTTTTGTTTTTGTTTTTTTTGTTTTTTGTAATTAAATCCACATAAAAAACACAAGATACACTTACAATTAGTGCACCAACCCAAAAAACCTCCCTCCCCCATTTACACTCATTCACACAAAAGGGTTGTTTCTTTCTGTTATTAATATTCTGCTTCCTACATTATATATCAATATATATCAATACAGTCTGCAAGGGATACAGTCCGTAAGCACACATGATTGTGCGTGCTGCTGCTCCACTAATAGTACTGACCTTTAACAGTTCATTTTACAAATGTTCATTAATTACTAGTTTCTATGTAACTGTTTTTATATTGTTTTACTTTCTTTTTTATTCAAGAAAATGTTTTTAATTTATTTATCTTATTTTATTTGATTCATTTTTTTAAAAAGTACCTTATCTTCACCATACCTGGTTGTCCAAATTAGGCATAATAATGTGTTAATTCCACGACTGTATATATCGGTTGATATCGGTATCGGTTGATATCGGTATCGGTTGATATCGGTATCGGTAATTAAAGAGTTGGACAATATCGGCATATCGGATATCGGCAAAAAGCCATTATCGGACATCCCTAGTGAAAACTATCAGTATGGCTGATTAACCATTCTTGTAGTAGCACCTCTGATCGGTGCTACTACAATATATATATATATATATATATATATATATATATATATATATATATATATATATATATATATATATATATATATATATATATATATATATATATATATATATATATATATATATATATATATATATATGTATGTGTGGGAAAAAATCACAAGACTATTTCATCTCTACAGGCCTGTTTCATGAGGGTTTCCTCAATCGTCAGGAGATTCGATATCGATATCGGTATCGAGCACTATATTTTTTTGGATAATCTAATTAAGACATATATATATATATATATATATATATATATATATATATATATATATATATATATATATATATATATACATATATATATATATATATATATATATATATATACACATATATATATATATATATATATATATATATATATATATATATATATATACATATATATATATATATATATATATATATATATATATATATATATACATATACATATATATATATATATACATATATATATATATATATATATATATATGTCTTAATAATATATATATATATATATATATATATATATATATATATATATATATATATATATATATATATATATATATATATATATATATATGTACGCTGCCTGAACAGTGAAAACCGGGATTCAACCGTGACGACAACACCTCTCCAACGTGCCAGACGGCATCGAACGTGAGCATTGGCCCGCTGAAGTCGGTTACGACGACACACCGCAGTCAGGTCGAGACCCCGATGAGGACGACGAGCACGCAGATAGGCTTCCCTGAGACGGTTTCTCACCGTTTGTGCATGAATTCTTTGGTTATGCGAGCCAATTGTTGCAGCAGCTGTCCGGGTGGCTGGTCTCAGACGACCGTGGAGGTCCTGGGTGTGTTGTCTTGTCTAATTATAAAAGATGCAGACAAGGCGTGTGGGCTGAGTCCTTAAAGTTTACTCCACAGCGTGCTCATCAACAACATCCAGCTGCCGGCATGGCTACATTCAAACAACCTAAACGGTGCTGGGTAATGGAGTTTCGTAACATCACACTGGGCTGTTGTGGTTACACGGGGTCTGCAGTTGTGAGGCCGGTTGGATGTACTGCCA
The DNA here is from genome assembly GCF_033978785.1 of Entelurus aequoreus. Taxonomy (NCBI): domain Eukaryota; kingdom Metazoa; phylum Chordata; class Actinopteri; order Syngnathiformes; family Syngnathidae; genus Entelurus; species Entelurus aequoreus. The sequence goes on from NC_084735.1 coordinate 83,963,406, forward strand.
AATTGTCTGAAACGTGGCTTATGGTGCACGTCTGTACATTTCAGAGTGGCCTTTTATTGTGGGCAGCCTAAGGCAGTGGTCCCCAACCTTTTTGTAACTGCGGGTTGGCACACTAGTTGTAAGTGTATCTTGTGTTTTTTATGTTGATTTAATAATTTATTTATTTTTTCTTGTGCCAATCAATCCCGGTGGTTGGGTACCACTGGCCTAAGGCACACCTGTGCAATAATCGTGCTTTTTAGTCAGCATCTTGATATGCCACACCTGTGAGGTGGGATGGATTATCTTGGCAAAGAAGAAATGCTCACTAACACAGATTTGGACAGATTTGTGAACAACATTTGAGAGAAATAGGTCTTTTGTGTATGAAGTTAAAGCTTTAGATCTTTGAGTTCAACTCATGAATATTGGGAGCTAAAACAAAAGTGTTGCATTTATATTTTTGTTCAGTGTAAAATCATTTAGACTTCAATTTACTGGTCCTTCAACGACAAATTATCTTAGAATTTTTATCATATCTTTGATATTTGTAGTCATTTAACACCGAAACTCCATGCGGACATGTGGGGGGGGGGGGGGGGGGGGGGGGGGATTAACTCTGCTTCTGCCTACTTCTTTTCACACATGTTGAATTGTGCAAACACAAACATGACGACTTTCTTGAATGGTATCATTTTGGCAATACATTAAACTGTTACGACCACACACACACACACACACACACACACACACACACACACACACACACACACACACACACACACACACACATGCGCATATATACTTGCACACACACTACACAAAATCCAATCCAGATGGTAGAGTCCTAATGAGAAGTGAAAGTATTTGAGGGCTGGTTTAGGTGGTTTGGGACAAGTGAAGGAAAGGAAAGAAGGAGTGAAGGTGCAGGATGTGAAGGAAGGATAAGAAGTGAGATAGAGGAGGGGGGGAGGGGGTGATGGAGGAGGGGTGAAGCCCAAATCTCCAAGGGAACAAAGAAGCATTATACAAGCAACAGCTGAAAACATCTTTAGTGTGTGTGTGTGTGTGTGTGTGTGTGTGTGTGTGTGTGTGTGTGTGTGTGTGTGTGTGTGTGTGTGTGTGTGTGTGTGTGTGTGTGCTAATTCCCATTTCAAATGCGTGTCTGCTTGCACTTTGCCCGGCCACTGAATAAGTACACCTGCACAAGTACACCTGTAATAATAATAATAATCCAAAGAGGTTCATCACGGAAGTAAACACACAAAATAACAAATTGTAATATGTTTTAACGTAATAACGTCCCCCCCCAAAAAATCTACTTGATTTAGAAAAATGTACAAATAATCCGTCAAATCCCAATTAAAGTGCACGTAGGTGGAATTAAAACTAGTATGTACAAGACTGTTAGCATGTAAACTGATAAATAAATGAGTAATTTGGGAAATGTTGTCTTTTTTAATTGATATCATTGATAAATATGATTTTATAGGAAAAACGATTCAAATATTCCAGCATAATATTTTCCATATGTACAGCACAATGACATAAAAATATTATTAGATAAAAATACATATCTGCAGACAAACTTTTCACTGTTGATTAAACAATTTAAATTGTGCTATCATTTATTATAGTTGCCTTTTTATTGCTAGTTTATCATTTGGATGTTTACACTGTGAAGCACCGTGACTCTGTGGAAACATCGCCATAGAAATAACATCTGATTTATTACTAAAAAATTAAAAAATAAATACAATTAAAATTAAAAAAAAACAACAGTTTACATCTGAATCATGATTCTTACTAATTCCGGTTCTGCATCAATTCATCATTTTCACAAATTTATTCATATTTGTGGTTTTTTAATAATACATTTTTATAATGATGTTTTGAAGCAATCATGCGCAGAAAAAGATTTAGGATCAGAATTTTAAAAATAAAATATTTGTTAATTTATTTCAATAATTACAAGTGGTTCCTTATCTATTTTTTGTATATTTAAAATTATATATATTTCATTTATGTATGAAATATATTCATTTTTACTATATATTACATTATTATCATATTTTGTATTACTATTTAGTTATTTCATTTGACCCAGCAGATTTGCTCACATTTCCAGTAGACCCATAATAAATTTATAAAAGAACCAAACTTCATGAATGTTTTTTGTGACCAACAAGTATGTGCTCCAATCACTACATCACACAAAAAAAATGGTTGTAGAAATTATTGAAAACTCAAGACAGCCATGACATTATCTTCTTTACAAGTGTATGTTGACCACAACATATATATATATATATATATATATATATATATATATATATATATATATATATATTTATATATATATATATATATATATATATATATATATATATATATATATATATATATATATATATATATATATATATATATATATATATATATATATATATATATATATATATATATATATATACACATACACAGTGTATATACACACATCTATCCAACCATCTTCTTCTGCTTATCCGAAGTTGGGTCACGGGGGCAGCAGCCTAAGCAGAGAAGCCCAGACTTGCCTCTCCACAGCTACTTTGTCCAGCTCTTCCCAGGGGATCCCGGGGCATTTCCAGGACAGCTGGGAGACATAGTCTCTCCACTGTGTCCATATATACATATGCCATACCTGCCAACCTTGAGACCTTCAATATCGGGAGGTGGGTGGGGGAGGGGGGCGTGGTTTGGGGCGTGGTTATTTACAGCTAGAATTCACCAACTCGAGTATTTCATATATATTTCATATATATATATATATGAAATACTTGACTTTCAGTGAATTCTAGCTACATATATATATTTTTATTTTTATTTTATTTACATAGAAGAAAGAAAAAAAAATACTTGAATTTCAGTGTTCCAGTGGCTATCCATTAGATGGCAGTATTGTCCTATTTAACTTCTCCGTTCATGATGAGTATATCATTTCGGCCGCCATGTCTGTAATTTCCTCGTTCTTCTGCTTCGTCTCCTTGTTGTGTGCGCAGTTGTGCACTCTATAAGAGCCCTAGATGTTTTGACGTCTTTGGGCAGGCAAGCTGTTTATATTGTGGGAAAGCGGACGTGAGAACAGGCTGTCCCCACTCAGTCTCAGGTCCGCATTGAGCTGGAGGGGGCGTGGCCTCCAGCTCCGGCTGAATACCGGGAGTTTGTCGGGAGAAAATCTCTGTTTGTCGGGAGAGGTGCTGAATATCGAGATTCTCCCGCTAAAAACGGGAGGGTTGGCAAGTATGACATATACCGTATTTTTCGGACTATAGGGCGCACTGGATTATAAGGCGCACTGCAGATGAATGGTCTATTTTAGATCTTTTTTCATGTAAAACACTTCCTTGTGGTCTACATAACATGTAATGGTGGTTCTTTGCTCAAAATGTTGCATAGATGATGTTTCACAGATCATCTTCAAGCCGCTTTCTGACAGTCGCTTCAGGATGCGCCGTTTTGTGGGCGGGTCTTATTTACGTGGCTCACCTTCGGCAGCGTCTTCATAGCTTACCAAAGTCGTACTAAAACGTTTTGATAGATTTTTGAGCGCCGTGTGTAATGTTCTATATTTTCAATGTAACATGTACAATGTTGGTGTTGTTTACCTGATTCATATTGCAGTCTACACGTATCTCTTATGTTTGACTGCCATCATATTGCAGTCTACACGCATCTCTTGTATGTGACTGCCATCTACTGGTCACACCATGTACCAAATAAAATAGCTTCGAGGTCAGTAAGCACAACCAGAATTGTTCCGTACATTAGGCGCACCGGGTTATAAAGTGCACTGTCGAGTTTTGAGAAAATGAAAGGATTTTAAGTGCGCCTTATAGTCCGGAAAATACGGTACATATTTACACACATGCATATACCTACATACATACATACATACATATATCCACACACATATTTCCACATACTGTATATAAATACATTTATATATACACATATATACATACATAAACATATATACACACATATAAATACAAATACCGTATATACATACATATATACATACATAAACATATAAATACATATATACAAATATATATATATACATACACATATATACATACATAAATAGATATACATACATATATATACATACATACGCATATATAAATACATATATACACACACATATAAATATATATATATACATACATACGCATATATAAATACATATATACACACACATATAAATATATATATATATATATATATATATATATATATACATATATACATACATAAATATATATGCATACATATATAAACATATATAAATACATATATACACACAAATATATATATATATGCATAAACACATATAAATACATATATACACACATATAAATATATATATACATACACATATATACATACATAAATATATATACATACATATATAAACACATATATACACATATATAAATACATATATACACACACATAAATATATATATACATACACATATATACATACATAAACATATATACACATATATAAATATATATACCGTATATACATACATATATACATACATAAACATATAAATACATATATACAAATATATATATATATATATATATATATACAAATATATATATATATATATATATATATATATATATATATATATATATATATATATACATACATAAATATATATACATACATATATAAACATATATAAATACATATATACACACATAAATATATATATATACATAAACGCATATAAATACATATATACACACATATAAATATATATATACATACACATATATACATACATAAATATATATACATACATATATAAACACATATATACACATATATAAATACATATATACACACACATAAATATATATATACATACATAAACATATATACACACATATAAATATATATACTGTATATACATACATATATAAACATATAAATACATATATACAAATATATATATATATATATATATATATATATACATACATATATACATACATAAATATATATACATACATATATAAACATATATAAATACATATATACACACATAAATATATATATATACATAAACACATATAAATACATATATACACACATATAAATATATATATACATACACATATACATAAATATATATACATACATATATAAACACATATATACACATATATAAATACATATATACACACACATAAATATATATATACATACATAAACATATATACACACATATAAATATATATACCGTATATACATACATATATACATACATAAACATATAAATACATATATACAAATATATATATATACATACACATACATACATGCATAAATAGATATACATACATATATATACATACATACGCATATATAAATACATATATACACACACATATAAATATATATATATATACATATATACATACATAAATATATATACATACATATATAAACATATATAAATACATATATACACACATAAATATATATATATACATAAACATATATAAATACATAAATACACACACATAAATATATATATACATACACATATGTACATACATAAACATATATACATACACATATATAAATATATATACATACATATATAAACACATACATACATATATACATACACAGTATATACATACATATGTATATACATACATACATAAATGTACACACACACATTTATAAATATACATATATATATAAATTGTTTCAAAATATACAAAAAAATTGACGTGTAACCGTTTGTAATTATTGAAATAAATAAACAAATAATTAATTTCTAAATTCTGATGCTAAAATCTGTTTAGAAAGGTGAGCAGAATATCCGTGTTCAGTAGCCGCTGCCATAAAAGAAGAATATTTGAATAAACGTGTCGCTCTGTGATGACATTGTATACACGTCACGTGACCGGGGCTCCACAACAACTTAGTCTCAGACCTTCCTTCCTTCCTTCCTTGCGTCCTCCTTCCTTCCTCATCTCCTTGCCAGCTGTTGCTTAGAAGGGTGTGAGTGAGAAGGTCTCCAGGTCAGCACATCTGTGCTCCCAACACACCACGGCTCTCACTTTCCAGCAGGGACTCGGACTCAATGTCAGCTTTGTCCCTCCAGTCGGGAGGAAGGGAGTCCTGTGAACTTTGACCTGTGAACCGGGGGAGGTCACATGTCCCTGGAAGCCATTTCAGAGGCCCACATTTCAGACCTCCATTACACAGCTGGAAGATGTCAATCTCAAAGAGTACAGAACGCTCGCAAAGACTCTCCTCAGGGCGGCTTGGGACTTGCAAGACCTTCTCGGCTTCTCGGCTTCGGCCTTTTGCTGACCGCCGTCCAACTGGCGGATCTTCATTGGGAAGAAGACTCTTGCCGTTGTGGCTCGTGCAGCCCTTTGAGACACTCGTGATTTAGGGCTATACCAATAAACTTTGATTGATTGATTGATTGATTGTGTTCTCTGCACCGCCAGGACAAAAAAACCCAGCAGACGTCAACATGCCAGGCCAGTCAGGTGAGTTTAACCTTTGACCCGCAGAAGGGTCACGTGACCCCCGGAGTTTCCGCCAGGCGGGACTACTTTACGGACCCAAAAGGTACCTGCCGCGGTACGGTTAGCTTCAACAAGCTCCACAGGGCTCAAACCTGGATCCTGTCCTTTCCACCACGTGACACCCCAGAAAATGCTTGGCTCGCCCAGTACCGGCAATATTAAAATACAGTAGCGTAGTCGGCCTAAGTATTCGTTAAAAACAAGGCGGGGGTTTTATTTAATATTTTTGGCCGCTGTAACATTACAGACAGTTTGAACAGTAACACTGTGTTGGAATATAGGAAAATAAAACATTGTACTTTAACAATGACTCAAATAAAACGAATTATATTGTAGTGATTCTTTGGTGCACCACTAGATGGCGCCCACATACTATTAGTGGTACACGTAACACAGTTTGAGAACCATTGTTCTACCATGTAGTTGGTTGTTAGCCAACAAGAAGATGGTGTTCCACAAGGCTCAAACTTAGATCCTCTTTTATTTAGTTGGTTGTTAGCCAACATGAAGATGGTGTTCCACAAGGCTCAATCTTAGATCCTTTATCATTTAGTTGGTTGTTAGCCAACATGAAGATGGTGTTCCGCAAGGCTCAATCTTAGATCCTTTATCATTTAGTTGGTTGTTAGCCAACATGAAGATGGTGTTCCACAAGGCTCAAACTTAGATCCTCTATCATTTAGTTGGTTGTTAGCCAACATGAAGATGGTGTTCCACAAGGCTCAAACTTAGATCCTCTTTTATTTAGTTGGTTGTTAGCCAACATGAAGATGGTGTTCCACAAGGCTCAAACTTAGATCCTCTATCATTTAGTTGGTTGTTAGCCAACATGAAGATGGTGTTCCACAAGGCTCAAACTTAAATCCTCTATCATTTAGTTGGTTGTTAGCCAACATGAAGATGGTGTTCCACAAGGCTCAAACTTAAATCCTCTATCATTTAGTTGGTTGTTAGCCAACATGAAGATGGTGTTCCACAAGGCTCAAACTTAAATCCTCTATCATTTAGTTGGTTGTTAGCCAACATGAAGATGGTGTTCCACAAGGCTCAAACTTAGATCCTCTATCATTTAGTTGGTTGTTAGCCAACATGAAGATGGTGTTCCACAAGGCTCAAACTTAGATCCTCTTTTATTTAGTTGGTTGTTAGCCAACATGAAGATGGTGTTCCACAAGGCTCAAACTTAGATCCTCTATCATTTAGTTGGTTGTTAGCCAACATGAAGATGGTGTTCCACAAGGCTCAAACTTAAATCCTCTATCATTTAGTTGGTTGTTAGCCAACATGAAGATGGTGTTCCACAAGGCTCAAACTTAAATCCTCTATCATTTAGTTGGTTGTTAGCCAACATGAAGATGGTGTTCCACAAGGCTCAAACTTAGATCCTCTATCATTTAGTTGGTTGTTAGCCAACATGAAGATGGTGTTCCACAAGGCTCAAACTTAGATCCTTTATCATTTAGTTGGTTGTTAGCCAACAAGAAGATGGTGTTCCACAAGGCTCAAACTTAGATCCACTGTCATTTAGTTGGTTGTTAGCCAACATGAAGATGGTGTTCCACAAGGCTCAATCTTAGATCCTTTATCATTTAGTTGGTTGTTAGCCAACAAGAAGATGGTGTTCCACAAGGCTCAAACTTGGATCCTCTGTCATTTAGTTGGTTGTTAGCCAACATGAAGATGGTGTTCCACAAGGCTCAAACTTAGATCCTCTATCATTTTATCGGTTGTTAGCCAACATGAAGATGGTGTTCCACAAGGCTCAAACTTAAATCCTCTATCATTTAGTTGGTCGTTAGCCAACATGAAGATGGTGTTCCGCAAGGCTCAAACTTAGATCCTCTTTTATTTAGTTGGTTGTTAGCCAACATGAAGATGGTGTTCCACAAGGCTCAAACTTAAATCCTCTTTTATTTAGTTGGTTGTTAGCCAACATGAAGATGGTGTTCCACAAGGCTCAAACTTAGATCCACTGTCATTTAGTTGGTTGTTAGCCAACATGAAGATGGTGTTCCACAAGGCTCAAACTTAGATCCTCTATCATTTAGTTGGTTGTTAGCCAACATGAAGATGGTGTTCCACAAGGCTCAAACTTAGATCCACTGTCATTTAGTTGGTTGTTAGCCAACATGAAGATGGTGTTCCACAAGGCTCAAACTTGGATCCTCTGTCATTTAGTTGGTTGTTAGCCAACATGAAGATGGTGTTCCACAAGGCTCAAACTTAAATCCTCTATCATTTAGTTGGTCGTTAGCCAACATGAAGATGGTGTTCCGCAAGGCTCAAACTTAGATCCTCTATCATTTAGTTGGTTGTTAGCTAACAGGAAGAGGGTGTTCCACAAGTCTCAAACTTAGATCCTCTATCATTTAGTTGGTTGTTAGCTAACAGGAAGAGGGTGTTCCACAAGTCTCAAACTTAGATCCTCTATCTTTTAGTTGGTTGTTAGCTAACAGGAAGAGGGTGTTCCACAAGGCTCAAACTTAGATCCTCTATCATTTAGTTGGTTGTTAGCTAAGCTGAAGATGGTGTTCCGCAGGGCTCAATCTTAGATCCTCTATCATTTTGTCGGTTGTTAGCTAATACTAAGATGGTGTTCCACAAGGCTTGGACTTGGATTCTGTGTCATTTCCAACTGAAATGGTGGTTGGTGCACATAACTGCCTTCTGCAACATGACCAAGAGTGTTTTTGAGTTCATTAAGTTTGCTTTGTTGATCCCAGTGGTGGCGCTGCCTTAGCATGGGAGTAGATTAAAAGTCTGGAGATCAGGCAAAGGAATCCGGACTCCAACCTTTAACCCCTAGACTTAGTGACTGCAAGTCACATGCCTTCATAAGCTGAACTGTGCCGTGGTCTCGGCGGTTAGGAAGTTGCAGAGGGATGACCTCATTATGAACATATCTAAAAATAAAGTGTGAATGTTACAAAGCAGCTGCTGCTCTCCTACGTGCAGTAAGTCTTTCAACATGAAATGACTTCGGTCCTGCGTGTGCTGGGACCAGGCGGGACTAAAGGAAGGTCCGGGTGGTCCGGGTGGTCCTCGGGTAGGAAGTGCTAACCAGCCAAGTTGGACACCAGCAGATGAGAGTCAAGGGTTGAACACAACTGAAGAGAAACTGCTCACCTTCTTTTCAGTCCGGGATGCAAGTTTGCCCCCCCGCTGGTCTTTGGAGGCCGAGTGAAGCAGGACAAGTTGGCACAGAGTCCAAAGTCAGCGTGCATGCAAGTCAGAAGTCAACACTTCTCAGACCAGGGAGGGAACTTCCTCTCCTCTGTCTGGTCACACTTACTACACCTTTGTCAGTTCAGCCATTGTTATTATCCACCCATCCATTTTCTACCGCTTGTCCCTTTCGGGGTCGCGGGGGTGCTGGAGCCTATCTCAGCTGCATTCGGGCGGAAGGCGGGGTTCACCCTGGACAAGTCGCCACCTCATCACAGGGCCATCCATTGTTATTATTATTATAATATTTGATTTATTATTGTTGTTATTATTGTTGTTGTTGTAATCCATCTTCTCACTGCAGCTACACAACAACTACTATTGATTATTATGTCAATAATATCATCACACTTAAAACTATTGATTATTACGACACTAATATCATCACACTTAAAACTATTGATTATTATGACACTAATATCATCACACTTAAAACTATTGATTATTACGACACTAATATCATCACACAACTATTGATTATCATGTCACTAATATCATCACACTTAAAACTATTGATTATTATGACACTAATATCATCACACTTACAACTATTGATTATTATGACACTAATATCATCACACTTAAAACTATTGATTATTACGACACTAATATCATCACACAACTATTGATTATTATGTCACTAATATCATCACACTTAAAACTATTGATTATTATGACACTAATATCATCACACTTACAACTATTGATTATTATGACACTAATATCATCACACTTAAAACTATTGATTATTACGACACTAATATCATCACACAACTATTGATTATTATGTCACTAATATCATCACACTTAAAACTATTGATTATTATGACACTAATATCATCACACAACTATTGATTATTATGTCACTAATATTATCACACTTAAAACTATTGATTATTATGACACTAATATCATCACACAACTATTGATTATTATGACACTAATATCATCACACAACTATTGATTATTATGTCACTAATATCATCACACAACTATTGATTATTATGACACTAATATCATCACACAACTATTGATTATTACGACACTAATATCATCACACAACTATTGATTATTATGACACTAATATCATCACACAACTATTGATTATTATGACACTAATATCATCACACTTAAAACTATTGATTATTACGACACTAATATCATCACACAACTATTGATTATTATGACACTAGTATCATCACACTTAAAACTATTGATTATTACGACACTAATATCATCACACAACTATTGATTATTACGACACTAATATCATCACACTTAAAACTATTGATTATTACGACACTAATATCATCACACTTACAACTATTGATTATTATGACACTATCATCACACTTACAAGTATTGATTATTATGACACTAATATCATCACACTTAAAACTATTGATTATTACGACACTGGTATCATCACACTTAAAACTATTGATTATTATGACACTAATATTATCACACTTACAACTATTGATTATTATGACACTAATATCATCACACTTAAAACTATTGATTATTATGACACTAATATCATCACACTTAAAACTATTGATTATTATGACATTAATATCATCACACTTACAACTATTGATTATTATGACACTAATATCATCACACTTAAAACTATTGATTATTATGACACTAATATCATCACACTTAAAACTATTGATTATTACGACACTAATATCATCACACAACTATTGATTATTATGACACTAATATCATCACACTTACAACTATTGATTATTATGACACTAATATCATCACACTTAAAACTATTGATTATTATGACACTAATATCATCACACTTAAAACTAATGATTATTATGACACTAGTGTCATCACACTTAAAACTAATGATTATTATGACACTAATATCATCACACTTACAACTATTGATTATTATGACACTAATATCATCACACTTAAAACTATTGATTATTATGACACTAATATCATCACACTTAAAACTAATGATTATTATGACACTAATATCATCACACTTACAACTATTGATTATTATGACACTAATATCATCACACTTAAAACTATTGATTATTATGACACTAATATCATCACACTTAAAACTATTGATTATTACGACACTAATATCATCATACTTACAACTATTGATTATTATGACACTAATATCATCACACTTAAAACTATTGATTATTACGACACTAGTATCATCACACAACTATTGATTATTATGACACTAATATCATCACACAACTATTGATTATTATGACACTAATATCATCACACTTAAAACTATTGATTGTTATGACACTAATATCATCACACAACTATTGTGAGTATATACAACACACCAATAGTTGCGAGTACATCATACACACAACTATTGTGAGTATACAACACACCAACAACACAACACTATAGTTGTTGGTGTGTTGTCAGTGTGTTATTGGAATGTTGTTGGTGAGTCAGTGTTTCCCATAAACTGCCAAGATACCTGTGGCGGTGGGGGCGTGGCTATGGGCGTGGTCACCATGACATCATCGAGTAATTTGCATAATTTACTACAATGATATGATTTTCTCTAAAAAGGCTCAAAAAATGTATACTTACTAATTAATAATAACAGTTTTGTTTTAAACGTCCATCCATCCATTTTACAATATAATTACAAAACTTTATGTACATATTTATATACAGATTTGAACAATAAGTTATTCACTGAAATATATTTATTAATTGTGGTTCTTACAAAAAATATATCTTATAAAAATATAAAAGCTAAAATGTCTCTTAAAACTCTGCCCCTTTGATTAGTGCATACTAAATAATTTAACTTTAGCCTACTACTACAACCATATTATTTACCAGCAACATAAAGTGAAACAGAGGCAGAGGTGTCCTGCCACAGTCAGTAACAAATAAACAGAAAACAGTAGTGGTGGTAGATAGACACAAAGCTTCATCAAACATCTGATCCACTGAACAAAGAGCTCCAAAAATCTTGATTCTTCACTTCTCTTTTGTCAAGTAAATCTGAACAGCCGATATGGGCATCTACATCAACTATATGATTTGCCTGAGAAGCTGGACAGGACAAAAAAATAATAAAAAAAATAAAAATAAAAATAAAAATAAAAATAAAATAAAATAAAATAAAATAAAATAAAATAAAATAAAATAAAATAAAATAAAATAAAATAAAATAAAATAAAATTAAAATAAAAATTAAAATTAAAATTAAAATTAAATTTTTTTTTAAAATAAATAAATAAATAAAAATAAAAATAAAAAAATAAAAAATTATAATTAAAATTAAAATAAAAATTAAAATTAAAATTAAAATCTATTTGTGGCGGCCTTAATTCTTTCGTGGCGGGCCGCCACAAATAAATGAATGTGTGGGAAACACTGAGTTGTTGGCATGTTGATGGTGTATTGTTGGCATGTTGTCGGTGTGTTGTTGGCATGCTGTTAGCGTGCTGGTGGTGGGTTGTGTTGTCATTTTGTTATTGGCATGTTGTTGGCATGTTGTTGGTGTGTTAGCATGTTGTTGGCGTGTTATTGGTTTATTGTCGGTGTGTTGTTGGCATGTGGTTGGTGTGTTGTTAGCATGCTGTTGGTGTGTTGTGTTGTTGGTGTGTTGTCAGTGTGTTATTGGCATGTTGTCGGTGTGTTGTTGGTCTGTTGTTGGCAAGTTGTTGGCATGTAAATGGTGTGTTGTTGGCATGTTGTTGGTGTGTTAATGGCATGTTCTTGGTGTGTTGTTTGCGTGTTATTGGTGTGTTGTTGGCGTGTTGTTTCTGTGCTGTTTGCATGTTGACGGTGTGCTGTTGGCATGTTTATGGTGTGTTATGTTGTTAGTGTTGTTGGTGTGTTGTTGGTGTGTTGTTGGTGTGTTGTTTGTGGGTTGTTGGGGTATGTGGGCTCTGTACCGAGGATGTCGTTGTGGCTTGTACAGCCCTTTGAGACACTTGTGATTTAGGGCTATATAAATAAACATTGATTGATTGATTGATTGATGGTGTGTTGTTGGTGTGTTGTCGGCATGTGGTTGGTGTGTTGTTAGCATGCTGTTGGTGTGTTGTGTTGTTGGTGTGTTGTTAGCATGCTGTTGGTGTGTTGTGTTGTTGGTGTGTTGTCAGTGTGTTATTGGCATGTTGTCGGTGTGTTGTTGGTCTGTTGTTGGCATGTTGTTGGTGTGTTAATGGCATGTTCTTGGTGTGTTGTTTGCGTGTTATTGGTGTGTTGTTGGCGTGTTGTTTCTGTGCTGTTTGCATGTTGATGGTGTGTTGTTGGCATGTTTATGGCGTGTTATGTTGTTAGTGTTGTTGGTGTGTTGTTTGTGGGTTGTTGGGGTGTTGATGGTGTGTTGATGGTGTGTCGTCGGCATGTGGTTGGTGTGTTGTTAGCATGCTGTTGGTGTGTTGTGTTGTTGGTGTGTTGTCAGTGTGTTATTGGCATGTTGTCGGTGTGTTGTTGGTCTGTTGTTGGCATGTTGTTGGCATGTAAATGGTGTGTTGTTGGCATGTTGTTGGTGTGTTAATGGCATGTTCTTGGTGTGTTGTTTGCGTGTTATTGGTGTGTTGTTGGCGTGTTGTTTCTGTGCTGTTTGCATGTTGATGGTGTGCTGTTGGCATGTTTATGGTGTGTTGTGTTGTTAGTGTTGTTTGTGGGTTGTTAGGGTGTTGATGGTGTGTTGTCGGTGTGTTGTTGGCATTGTGTCGGCGTGTTGTTGACGTGCAGTTGGTGTGTTGTTGGCATGCTGTCGGAATGTTTATGACGTGTTGTTGGCATGCTGTGTGTGTGTTGTTGGTGTGTTTTATGCAAGTTGTGAGAGTGTTGTTTGCATGCTGTTGCTGTGTTGTCGGCGTGAATACAGTTGAAAAAGAGCTATGTCTGTCAGGGCATTACAACATTCCAAGATGGCCTCACATGGAAGTCATGATCCTCATCACCCCTCGGCGTCTCAGCCAATCACAGCCCTGCCTTGCCTTGTGTGATACACCTCAGTGTTTGCCATACAACCTTGTAATCATTTCACCACATTGGTGTGCACGTGCATCATCCCGACAACAGAGTTCACGTCCCGCCGTCACGTCTCCAGAGTTTCCCGCGTTCCTTTGGGAGGACATAAACACACTCGCACCGTGTCAGCGGCCGCGGAAGAGTTGAGACACGCTCGCAGCGAAACACGATGCGGACATCCTGCCGCGGATAACGTGATAATTTGATTTGGCCTGTGGTGCTTTTTCATAATCAAATCTATCCGGAGCGGCTTGGCTGAGACGCGAAACCTGATCTGGAAAGCAAAATATGCACTCGGACCTTTTCCTTCCGTCTGTTTCCGCTTCTAAAGTGTGTGTGTGTGTGTGTTCTTGTATTTCTACCCTTCTTGAGACATCAACAAGGAAAAGTAGCTTCCATTTGAGGAGGTGTGAACAAGTGATGACATAAATCATGGTATCAACACAGAAAACCATTGCATCGAATAGAGCAGGGGTCACCAACGCGGTGCCCGCGGGCACCAGGTAGCCCGTAAGGACCAGAAGAGTAGCCCGCTGGCCTGTTCTAAAAATAGCTCAAATAGCAGCACTTACCAGTGAGCTGCCTCTATTTTTTAAATTGTATTTATTTACTAGCAAGCTGGTCTCGCTGTGCCCGACATTTTTAATTCTAAAAGAGACAAAACTCAAATAGAATTTGAAAATCCAAGAAAATATTTTAAAGTCTTGGTCTTCACTTGTTTAAATAAATTCATTATTTTTTTTACTTTGCTTCTTATAACTTTCAGAAAGACAATTTTAGAATAAAAAAATACAACCTTAAAATGATTTTAGGATTTTTAAACACATATACCTTTTTACCTTTTAAATTCCTTCCTCTTCTTTCCTGACAATTTAAATCAATGTTCAAGTAAAACAATTTTTTTATTATTGTAAAGATTAATAAATACATTTTGATTTAATTCTTCATTTTAGCTTCTGTTTTTTCGACGAAGAATATTTGTGAAATATTTCTTCAAACTTATCATGATTAAAATTCAAAAAAAATATTCTGGCAAATCTAGAAAATCTGTAGAATCAAATCCAAATCTTATTTCAAAGTCTTTTGAATTTTTTAAAAATGTTTGTTCTGCAAAATCTAGAAGAAATAATGATTTGTCTTTGTTAGAAATATAGCTTGGTCCAATTTGTTATATATTCTAACAAAGTGTAGATTGGATTTTAACCTATTTAAAACATGTCATCAAAATTCTAAAATTAATGTTAATCAGGAAAAATTACTAATGATGTTCCATAAAATCTTTTTTTAATTTTTTCAAAAAGATTCAAATTAGCTAGTTTTTCTTCTTCTTTTTTTCGGTTGAATTTTGAATTTTAAAGAGTCGAAATTGAAGACAAACTATGTTTCAAAATTTAATTGTCATTTTTTTTCGTGTTTTCTCCTCTTTTAAACCGTTCAATTAAGTGTAAATATCATTAATTATTAATAATAACATAGAGTTAAAGGTAAATGGAGCAAATTGGCTATTTCTGGCAATTTATTTAAGTGTGTATCAAACTGGTAGCCCTTCGCATTAATCACTACCCAAGAAGTAGCTCTTGCTTTCAAAAAGGTTGGTGACCCCTGGTATAGAGAATGTCTCATTTGTGGTGAAATCCATAAAAATGAGGGTGGTCTTAAAAGGGAGGGATTTTTCAAATTGACTGTGTGTCGGTTTTAAAAGTGCTCCGCCTCTGGCCAACATATGAAATAACAAGTGTGTGTAAGAAATTAAAATGCGCCCCCTTTGGCCAAAATTAATTTAAAAAATAAATATGTATATAGAGACATACTGTAGTAACTTAAAGTAAATAATGAAGATTAAAAACCAATTACAAACAAAAAAACAAAATGAACTAAAAGCAGTCTTTTCTCACAATGTGTTGGGAACAATTTCTCATATTCTTTCTGTTTCTGTAATATTGCAATATTCCATTGTAAAATTATTAGGGATGTCCGATAATGGCTTTTTGCCGATATCCGATATTCCGATATTGTCCAACTCTTTAATTACCGATACCGATATCAACCGATACCGATGTCAACCGATATATGCAGTCGTGGAATTAACACATTATTATGCCTAATTTGGACAACCAGGTATGGTGAAGATAAGGTACTTTTTTTTAAAAATTAGTAAAATAAGATAAATAAATTAAAAACATTTTCTTGAATAAAAAACAAAGTACAACAATATAAAAACAGTTACATAGAAACTAGTAATGAATGAAAATTAGTAAAATTAACTGTTAAAGGTTAGTACTATTAGTGGAGCAGCAGCACGCACAATCATGTGTGCTTACGGACTGTATCCCTTGCAGACTGTATTGATATATATTGATATATAATGTAGGAACCAGAATATTAATAACAGAAAGAAACAACCCTTTTGTGTGAATGAGTGTAAATGGGGGAGGGAGGTTTTTTGGCTTGGTGCACTAATTGTAAGTGTATCTTGTGTTTTTTATGTTGATTTAATTTTAAAAAAAAATAAAATAAAAAATAAAAAAAACGATACCGATAATAAAAAAAACAATACCGATAATTTCCGATATTACATTTTAACGCATATATCGGCCGATAATATCGGCAGGCCGATATTATCGGACATCTCTAAAAATGATTACTTTTTGATGTAAAATTATTACTTTTTACTGTCATATAAAATGCTGACTTTTATCAAAACATTGCCAATTTTTTTAGTTTTTCTTGTAAAATAGTGACATTTTTTGAGTAAAGTTATGACTTTTGTCATGATTTTGCCAAGCAAAATTCAGATGATTACTATAATATTGCCAAAATGTTTAAGTTTTCTTCTGAAATTGTGATTTTTGTCGAGTAAAATTACAACTCTTTTCATAAAATTGCCAAAATTTTAAGCTTTTTTATTGTAAAATTGCGACTGTTATTGAGTAAAATTCCGACTTTCACCATAATATTGCACAAATGTTCAGTTTTTCTTGTAAAATTTTGACTTGCGTTGAGTAAAAGGACGACTTTTATTATAATACTGCCAAAATTCGAAGTCTTTCTTGTGAAATTGTGACCTTTTTCTAGTGAAATTCCAACTCGTTTTTCACAACAAGCTTTTTTATATTTACATAGTTTGTATATATTATTAATGTTGTAAATACACATCTTTATATATCTAGAAAGGCTGGTCCTAAAGAGGTAGGCATTTTTCGGAGGTCTCAAGAAGGTAAGAAATACAAGTGTGTGTGTGTGTGTGTTTTCTTGTATTGCTACCCTCCTTGAGACATCAACAGGAAAAGTACCTTCCATATGAGGAAGTTAGGACCAAATTCATGGTCCCAATACGGAAAACCATTGCATCTGATAGAGAGCCAAATACTAGAGTCCGTGAACATTGCTCCAAAGTCAGGATTTTTTGTTGATTTTATGTGCAAAGGCAGCAATATATAATAATAATAATAATACCTGGGATTTATATAGCGCTTTTCTAAGTACCCAAAGTCGCTTTACATGTTAAAATATATGATAAAACAAGACGGCAGCTAAAGAAGGACTTCCCTATTCATCCCCCCAAAAAAACGCCAGGTGAACAGCTGACTTTCGTCAAAATTTTGCCAAGTAAAATTCTGATTATTATTATAATATTGCCAAAATGTTAAAGTTCTCTTATAAAATTGTGACTTTTGTCGAGTAAAATTACGACTCTTTTCATAAAATTGCCAACATTTTAAGCTTTTCTTGTAGAATTGCAACTTTCATTGAGTAAAATTCCAACTTTTATCATAACATTGCACAAATGTTCAGTTTTTCTTGCAAAATTTTGACTCGCGTTGAGTAAAATTATGACTTTTATTATAGTACTGCGAAAATTATACGTTTTTCTTGTGAAATTGTGACTTTTTTCTGGTGAAATTCCAACTCATTTTTCACAACAAGCTTTTTTATATTTACATAGTTTGTATATATTATTAATGTTGTAAATACAAATATTTATATATCTAGAAAGGCTGGTCCTAAAGAGGTAAGCATTTTTCTCAGGTCTTAAGAAGGTAAGAAATACAAGAATGTGTGTGTGTGTGTGTTCTTGTATTGCTAGCCTTCTTGAGACATCAACAAGGAAAAGTAGCTTCCATATGAGGAGGTGTGAACAAGTGATGACATAAATCATGGTCCCAATACAGAAAAACATTGCATCTAATAGAGAGCCAAATACTAGAGTCCGTGAACATTGCTCCAAAGTCAGGATTTTTTGTTGATTTAATGTGCAAAGTTGTGACTTTTGTCGAGTAAAATGACGACTCTTTTCATAAAATTGCCAACATTTTAAGCTTTTCTTGTAGAATTGCGACTTTTATTGAGTAAAATTCCAACTTCTATCATAATATTGCACAAATAATCAGTTTTTCTTGTAAAATTTTGACTTGCGTTGAGTAAAATTATGACTTTTATTATTATACTGCCAAAATTATACGTTTTTCTTGTGAAATTGTGACCTTTTTCTTGTGAAATTCCAACTAATTTTTCACAACAAGCTTTTTTATATTTACATAGTTTGTATATATTATTAATGTTGTAAATACAAATATTTATATATGTACAAAGCCTGGTCCTAAAGAGGTAGGCATTTTTCGCAGGTCTTAAGAAGGTAAGAAATACAAGAATGTGTTAAAGAGGTTCATTTAGCCTACTAATGTGTATTTATAAATAGTTGATTTATATAGGCTAGTAAGGTAAAGTTTTGTACCTGACAAGTTTCGGCTATCTTGCTTCTGCAGCCTTCCTCAGAGGTGTCACGTGATGTTAGTGTGACGTCATCTGTGACGTGTTATATGGATTGTTCCATCCCACCTGAGGTGGTGGGATGGCGGTGTCCCCTGGTGTGCGTCGGGGGTAGGGCGTCACAGATGACGTCACACTAACATCACATGACACCTCTGAGGAAGGCTGCAGAAGCAAGATAGCCGAAACTTGTCAGGTACAAAACTTTACCTTACTAGCCTATATAAATCAACTATTTATAAATACAAAAATGTGTATGTGTGTGTGTGTGTGTGTGTGTATGTGTGTGTGTGTTCTTGTATTGCTAGCCTTCTTGAGACATCAACAAGGAAAAGTAGCTTCCATATGAGGAGGTGTGAACAAGTGATGACATAAATCATGGTCCCAATACAGAAAACCATTGCATCTAATAGAGAGCCAAATACTAGAGTCCGTGAACATTGCTCCAAAGTCAGGATTTTTTGTTGATTTAATGTGCAAAGTTGTGACTTTTGTCGAGTAAAATGACGACTCTTTTCATAAAATTGCCAACATTTTAAGCTTTTCTTGTAGAATTGCGACTGTTATTGAGTAAAATTCCAACTTTTATCATAATATTGCACAAATGTTCAGTTTTTCTTGCAAAATTTTGACTCGCGTTGAGTAAAATTATGACTTTTATTATTATACTGCCAAAATTATACGTTTTCCTTGTGAAATTGTGACCTTTTTCTTGTGAAATTCCAACTCATTTTTCACAACAAGCTTTTTTATATTTACATAGTTTGTATATATTATTAATGTTGTAAATACAAATATTTATATATCTAGAAAGGCTGGTCCTAAAGAGGTCTCAGGTCTTAAGAAGGTAAGAAATACAAGAATGTGTGTGTGTGTGTGTGTGTGTGTGTGTGTGTGTGTGTGTGTGTGTGTGTGTGTGTGTGTGTGTGTGTGTGTGTGTGTGTGTGTGTGTGTGTGTGTGTGTGTATTTCTACCCTTCTTGAGACATCAACAAGGAAAAGTAGCTTCCATATGAGGAGGTGTGAACAAGTGATGACATAAATCATGGTCCCAATACAGAAAACCATTGCATCTAATAGAGAGCCAAATACTAGAGTCCGTGAACATTGCTCCAAAGTCAGGTTTTTTTGTTGATTTAATGTGCAAAGTTGTGACTTTTGTCGAGTAAAATTACGACTCTTTTCGTAAAATTGCCAACATTTTAAGCTTTTCTTGTAGAATTGCGACTGTTATTGAGTAAAATTCCAACTTTTATCATAATATTGCACAAATGTTCAGTTTTTCTTGTAAAATTTTGACTCGCGTTGAGTAAAATTATGACTTTTGTTATTATACTGCCAAAATTATACGTTTTTTTTGTGAAATTGTGAGCTTCTTCTTGTGAAATTCCAACTCATTTTTCACAAAAAGCTTTTTTATATTTACATAGTTTGTATATATTATCAATGTTGTAAATACAAATATTTATATATCTTTTTTTTTTTTTTTTTTTTTTTTTTTTTTTTTTTTTTTATAATGTCCTGCCCAGCTTCTCGGGCAAATCATATAGCAGATGTAGATGCCCATATCGGCTGTTCAGATTTACTTTACAAAAGAGAAGTGTAGGATACTTCTCTTGTTGCCTTACTTGTATTTTGACTTTATTAAATGTATTTATATTATCATTTGGTGCAGCCGGGCCGGAGCAGGAGGGGATAGAAAGAGAGAAAAAGGAAGACAGAGGGGGGAATTGTGGGGACAAGAGGGGGATTAGACAGAGAGACAAAAACAACAACAAATATTTATATATCTAGAAAGGGTGGTCCTAAAGAGGTAGGCATTTTTCGCAGGTCTTAAGAAGGTAAGAAATACAAGAATGTGTGTGTGCGTGTTCTTGTATTTCTACCCTTCTTGAGACATCAACAAGGAAAAGTACCTTCCATATGAGGAGGTGTGAACAAGTTAGGACATAAATCATGGTCCCAATACAGAAAACCATTGCATCTAATAGAGAGCCAAATACTAGAGTCCGTGAACATTGCTCCAAAGTCAGGATTTTTTGTTGATTTAATGTGCAAAGGCAGCAATATATGATAAAACAAGACAGCAGCTAAAGAAGGATTTCCCTATCCAACCCCCAAAAAAAACGCCAGCTGACTTTCGTCAAAAATTAGCCAAGTAAAATTCTGATTATTATTATAATATTGCCAAAATGTTAAAAGTTTTCTTATAAAATTGTGACTTTTGTGGAGTAAAATTACGACTCTTTTCAATAAATTGCCAACATTTTAAGCTTTTCTTGTAAAATTGAGACTGTTATTGAGTAAAATTCCAACTTTTATCATAACATTGCACAAATGTTCAGTTTTTCTTGTAAAATTTTGACTTGCGTTGAGTAAAATTATGACTTTTATTATAATACTGCAAAAATTATACGTTTTTCTTGTGAAATTGTGACCTTTTTCTTGTGACATTCCAACTAATTTTTCACAACAAGCTTTTTTATATGTGCATAGTATGTATATATTATTAATGTTGTAAATACAAATGTTTATATATCTAGAAATGGTGGTCCTAAAGAGGTAGGCATTTTTCGCAGGTCTTAAGAAGGTAAGAAATACAAGAATGTGTGTGTGTGTGTGTGTGTGTGTGTGTGTGTGTGTGTGTGTGTGTGTGTGTGTGTGTGTGTGTGTGTGTGTGTGTGTGTGTGTGTGTGTGTGTGTGTGTGTGTGTGTGTGTTTCACATAGCTTGGAGGTTGAAGTAAAATTACATAATAAACATTTGTGCTTTTGCAAGGTTTTGCATCAAATCAAATGAAAATAAGAATATTTGCCATCATTCTATACTTTGTGACATTCCGCCGCCAGTCAAAGATTGTGTACGTGACAGGAGCACTCTCTTTGCCACAGACAAAGTATGAGAATGTTGGTAAACACGGGCGAGCGACTAACAGGGGAGCGTTGAGGAGCAGCTGTAAAAATGTGGTGGAGGTTCCAATCCTCCAGCTGACGGAGCCGCCATCCACCTGTTCTCAGTCCTCAGAGCTGCTTCCTGGTCCGGATGTGACAACTTGGGAATAGAAAATGTCTCGGCGAGGGAAACAAGGGCGCTTTTCTTTCCATTTTGTTTTTATGAGCCTGTGTCCTAATGACCTCCGCGTGGAGTTTGTGGTGAAAATGTGGCAGAGACGCAAACCTCAGTATGCCGGGAACAAAAAGATCCGCTCTTCCGGCCGTTGGCTTTGGTCCGGCCCGTCGTGATTGGCCGTTGAATAGTCGAGGCCGAACACGTGACGTGTGTCACGCGGCACACGTCACGTGTTCCATGCAAAATGGCAATTCATGCGGAATGGAACGTGCAAAAAGTCAAATGCTACACGCTAAATGTTGTATTCTAAATGGAAATGGTAAAATTCTAAATGTAAACGTTAAATGGTGAAGTGTAAGGTGTTGAGGGGTTATTGTCAATTGTAAAATTCAAAAAGTAAAATGCTAAATGTAAATTGTAAAATGCTAAATACTAAATGTATAATAATAATTGCTAAATGAATAAACGTAAACGTTGAATGCTAAGGTGTTAAAAGGTAAATGTCAATTGTAAAATGTAAAATTCTAAATATAAAATGCTAAATGTAAATTGCAAATGTTAAATGCTCAATTGTATGCTAAAATGTTTACATTTTTACATTTATTACTATACATTTATCATATATGGACTGTCAGAAATGAATATTTTAGACATAAATTATAAGGTGTTAAAGGGTCATTTTAAATTGTAAAATTCAAAATGTAAAATGCTAAATACTAAATGTATAATAATAAATGCTAAATGTAAAATGTAAATGTTAAATGCTTAATTGTAAGGTGTTAAAAAGTCATTGTAAATTGTCAAATTCTAAGTGTAAAATGTAAAATGATCAATACTAAATGTATAATAATAAATGTAAAATGTTAAATATAAATGTTAAATGGTCAATTGTAAGGTGTTAAAAGGTTACTGTAAATTGTAAAATGAGAAATTCTAAAGGTAAAATGCTAAATTGTATGCTAAAATTTTTACATTTATTATTATACATTTATCATATATGGATTGTCAGAAATGAACATTTTAGACATAAATTATAAGGTGTTAAAGGGTCATTTTAAATTGTAAAATTCAAAATGTAAAATGCAAAATGTAAAATGCTAAATACTAAATGTATAATAATAAATGCTAAATGTAAAATGTAAATTTAAATGCTTAATTGTAAGGTGTTAAAAAGTCATTGTAAATTGTCAAATTCTAAGTGTAAAATGTAAAATGATCAATACTAAATGTATAATAATAAATGTAAAATGTTAAATATAAATGTTAAATGGTCAATTGTAAGGTGTTAAAAGGTTACTGTAAATTGTAAAATGAGAAATTCTAAAGGTAAAATGCTAAATTGTATGCTAAAATTTTTACATTTATTATTATACATTTATCATATATGGATTGTCAGAAATGAACATTTTAGACATAAATTATAAGGTGTTAAAGGGTCATTTTAAATTGTAAAATTCAAAATGTAAAATGCAAAATGTAAAATGCTAAATACTAAATGTATAATAATAAATGCTAAATGTAAATGTTAAATGCTTAATTATAAGGTGTTAAAAAGTAATTGTAAATTGTCAAATTGTAAGTGTAAAATGTAAAATGATAAATACTAAATGTATAATAATAAATGTAAAATGTTAAATATAAATGTTAAATGCTCAATTGTATGCTAAAATGTTTACATTTTTACATTTATTATACATTTATCATATATGGACTGTCAGAAATGAACATTTTAGACATAAATTATAAGGTGTTAAAGGGTCATTTTAAATTGTAAAATTCAAAATGTAAAATGCTAAATACTAAATGTATAATAATAAATGCTAAATGTAAAATGTAAATGTTAAATGCTTAATTGTAAGGTGTTAAAAAGTCATTGTAAATTGTCAAATTCTAAGTGTAAAATGTAAAATGATAAATACTAAATGTATAATAATAAATGTAAAATGTTAAATATAAATGTTAAATGGTCAATTGTAAGGCGTTAAAAGGTTACTGTAAATTGTAAAATTAGAAATTCTAAAGGTAAAATGCTAAATTGTATGCTAAAATTTTTACATTTATTATTATACATTTATCATATATGGACTGTCAGAAATGAACATTTTAGACATAAATTATAAGGTGTTAAAAGGTCATTTTAAATTGTAAAATTCAAAATGTATAATGCAAACTGTAAAATGCTAAATACTAAATGTATAATAATAAATGCAAAATGTAAATGTTAAATGCTAAATTATAAGGTGTTAAAAAGTCATTGTAAATTGTCAAATTCTAAATGTAAAATGATAAATACTAAATGTATAATAATAAATGTCAAATGTTAAATATAAACGTTGAATGGTCAATTGTAAGGTGTTAAAAGGTTACTGTAAATTGTAAAATTAAAAAGTTCTAAAGGTAAAATGCTAAATGTAAATTGGACATTTTAAATGCTAAATTGTAAGGTGTTAAAAGGTAATTGTAAATTGTAAAATTCTAAAAGTATAATGCAAAATGCTAAACACTAAATGGATAATAATAAATGTAAACGTTAAACAGTAAATTGTAAGGTGTTAAAAGGTAAAGGTCAATTGTAAAATGCAAATTTGTGAAATGCTTAATACTAAATGTAATTCTAAATTGTAAAGTGCAAAATGATAAATACTAAATGTATAACAATAAATGTAAAATGTTCAATATAAATGTTAAATGGTCAATTGTATGCTAAAATGTTTACATTTTTACATTAATTATTATACATTTGTCATATGTTTGTATACAGGCTGTCAGAAATGGAAAATTTTAGACATATCGTCTATTCAGCAATATCATTTTATAATTTCATATCTGATTAAAACAAATTAAATTGATATGTTTTGGTCTCTGCTGGTGTTTTTTTTAACAGTGTTGATTTTTTCCATATAGGAAATATATTGTTATTATACATCTCCTATATGAAAAAAAAAAAAAAACATCTCGCCATATGCATTTCCTTGCGTCCGGAAGCATCACAACACCGCAGCGCATCCACATTGTCGGCGTGTTAAAGACTGTAGACGTGTGCTGCTGGTTGGACAACACAGCAAAACCCAACAGATGATAACATGAATGTGCCGTAAATGAGTGTTTCCATGGCCACAGCCATCCAAAACAATGCATTTAATAAAGGCGGTTTGCAATTGCACACGCAGTCTTAGTAGATCACACGCAACATTCCCACTAATGGTACACTTTTTTTTTTCTTTTTGCACACTTGGTATTTGGATCTTAGTAGATCAGGCCCTAAATGTTGTGTATTGATGCATATCCGTGAAAGGGTTTTTTTTTGTGTGTTTAAATGTGATTGTTCTTCGTTATTTCCCCAGATTCCGTGTTTCTGTTGGCAATCCTGCATCATCAAGCTAAGATTCTGTCAGCACTAACGGGCCAAACCAAGGTCAGGAGGGAGTCAGTGGGCTGCTTTTGGGGTTGGGGGCTGGGGGGGTGGGGGGTGGGGGGGCAGATTATGCAGTTAAAGCCTGCAGAGGAAGTCCCACTTTTAATGCTGACAAGGTTCCTGTGGAGACTGTTATGCTAATCTGCTCATGCTAAACGCTGCAGAACGTCCACGCTGGAGGAAGGAAATGCAGCATGAAAACATAAGCTGTGGCCAAGAGGGGGGGGGGGGGGGGGGGGTGTTAGTGCACAGGAAGCACACAGGAAGCAAACACAACAATTTCTTCTTTTTTTTTTTCTCAAATCTGCCATTGACATCTTTTTTTTTTTTACGGCGGACACAAAATAAAAGCGAACGCACTCACCGACGTCAACTTCCTGCTTAGCAAAACAATCCAAAAAAGTTACAAACTTTGCAGCTAAGCAATAAAAAGTAATACGTTGATACCAAAAAAAAAAACGGGTTAAATTAAATGACTTTGAGGTATTGGGCTGGAAAAATTGGTTAAAAAGGCACCATGTTGACATTAGTTAGCGTGATAACAGTTAGCATTCGTAAAGTCATATGGTGGTGCGTTCCATTTAAGGTGTTTGGCTGGGAAAAAAAGCTGCTAAAAAATGCTAGCATGCTAATGTTAACGAGCTAGCATGCTAACAGCTAGCCTGTGTCAAGTACCAAGTTGTATGACTCCGAGGTGCTTGAAAAGTTCAGCATGTCAGCGTTAGCATGCTAAAAGCTAGCAGGTGTCAAATTCCTGGTTGAATGACTTTGAGGTATTTGGCTGAAAAATTGGTTAAAAAAGGCATGCTGACATTAGTTAGCATGATAACAGTTAGCATTTGTAAAGTCATATGGTGGTGCATTCCATTTAAGGTGTTTGGCTGAAAAAAAATTGCTAAAAATAAAACGTTAGCATGCTAATGTTAACGAGCTAGCATGTGTCAAGTACTACGTTATATGACTCTGAGGTGTACAACTGCAAAATTGCTTGAAAAAGTCAGCATGGTAACATCAGCATTAGCATGCTAAATGCTAGCAGGTGTCAAATTACTGGTTGAATGACTTTGAGGTATTTGGCTGAAAAATTGGTTAAAAAGGCACCATGTTAACATTAGTTAGCATGATAACAGTTAGCATTTGTAAAGTACCAAGTCATATGATGGTGCATTCCATTTAAGGTGTTTGGCTGGAAAAAAGCTGCTAAAAAATGTTAGCATGCTAATGTTAACGAGCTAGCATGCTAACAGTTAGCTTGTGTCAAGTACCAAGTTATATGACTACGAGGTGCTTGAAAAGTTCAGCATATCAGCGTTAGCATGCTAAAAGCTAGCAGGTGTCAAATTCCTGGTTGAATGACTTTGAGGTATTTGGCTGAAAAATCGGTTAAAAAAGGCATGCTGACATTAGTTAGCATGATAACAGTTAGCATTTGTAAAGCACAAAGTCATATGATGGTGCATTCCATTTAAGGTGTTTGGCTGAAAAAAGCTGCTAAAAAATGCTAGCATGCTAATGTTAACGAGCTAGCATGCTAACAGTTAGCCTGTGTCAAGTACCAAGTTATATGACTCCGAGGTGCTTGAAAAGTTCAGCCTATCAGCGTTAGCATGCTAAAAGCTAGTAGGTGTCAAATTCCTAGTTGAATGACTTTGAGGTATTTGGCTGAAAAATTGGTTAAAAAAGGCATGCTGACATTAGTTAGCATGATAACAGTTAGCATTTGTAAAGTCATATGATGGTGCATTCCATTTAAGGTGTTTGGCTGAAAAAAATTGCTAACAAAAAGTTAGCATTTTAATGCTAACGAGCTAGCATTTTAACAGTTAGCATGTGTCAAGTACTAAGTTATATGACTCTGAGGTGTACAACTGCAAAATTGCTTGAAAAAGTCAGCATGGTAACATCAGCATTAGCATGCTAAATGCTAGCAGGTGTCAAATTACTGGTTGAATGACTTTGAGGTATTTGGCTGAAAAATTGGTTAAAAAGGCACCATGTTAACATTAGTTAGCATGATAACAGTTAGCATTTGTAAAATCATATGATGGTGCATTCCATTTAAGGTGTTTGGCTGGGGGTAAAAAGTTAGCATGCTAATGTTAACGAGCTAGCATGCTAACAGTTAGCCTGTGTCAAGTACCAAGTTAAATGACTCCGAGGTGCTTGAAAAGTTCAGCATATCAGTGTTAGCATGCTAAAAGCTAGCAGGTGTCAAATTCCTGGTTGAATGACTTTGAGGTATTTGGCTGAAAAATTGGTTAAAAAAGGCATGCTGACATTAGTTAGCATGATAACAGTTAGCATTTGTAAAGTCATATGGTGGTGCATTCCATTTAAGGAGTTTGGCTGAAAAAAGCTGCTAAAAAATGTTAGCATGCTAATGTTAATGAGCTAGCATGCTAACAGTTAGCCTGTGTCAAGTACCAAGTTATATGACTCCGAGGTGCTTGAAAAGTTCAGCCTATCAGCGTTAGCATGCTAAAAGCTAGCAGGTGTCAAATTCCTGGTTGAATGACTTTGAGGTATTTGGCTGAAAAATTGGTTAAAAAAGGCATGCTAACATTAGTTAGCATGATAACAGTTAGCATTTGTAAAGTCATATGATGGTGCGTTCCATTTAAGGTGTTTGGCTGAAGAAAATTGCTAACAAAAAGTTAGCATTTTAATGCTAACGAGCTAGCATTTTAACAGTTAGCATGTGTCAAGTACTAAGTTATATGACTCTGAGGTGTACAACTGCAAAATTGCTTGAAAAAGTCAGCATGGTAACATCAGCATTAGCATGCTAAATGCTAGCAGGTGTCAAATTACTGGTTGAATGACTTTGAGGTATTTGGCTGAAAAATTGGTTAAAAAGGCACCATGTTAACATTAGTTAGCGTGATAACAGTTAGCATTTGTAAAATCATATGATGGTGCATTCCATTTAAGGTGTTTGGCTGGGGGTAAAAAGTTAGCATTCTAATTTTAACGAGCTAGCAAGCTAACAGTTAGCCTGTGTCAAGTACCAAGTTAAATGACTCCGAGGTGCTTGAAAAGTTCAGCATATCAGCGTTAGCATGCTAAAAGCTAGCAGGTGTCAAATTCCTGGTTGAATGACTTTGAGGTATTTGGCTGAAAAATTGGTTAAAAAAGGCATGCTGACATTAGTTAGCATGATAACAGTTAGCATTTGTAAAGTACCAAGTCATATGATGGTGCGTTCCATTTAAGGTGTTTGGCTGAACAAAGCTGCTAAAAAATGTTAGCATGCTAATGTTAATGAGCTAGCATGCTAACAGTTAGCCTGTGTCAAGTACCAAGTTATATGACTATGAGGTGCTTGAAAAGTTCAGCATGTCAGCGTTAGCATGCTAAAAGCTAGCAGGTGTCCAATTATTAATCCATTCGTTCATCCATCCCTCCATATGTTCATCCATCCACCCGTCCATTCATCCATCCATTTAACCATTCATCTAATTTGTCCATCCATCTTTCATCCAGCCATTCATCCATCTTTCCATCCATTCAATTAAAAATTAATCCATCTATCCATTCGTTCATCCATCCATACAAATATCCACCCAATCATTCTTCCATGTATTCCTCTATCCATCCATCCACCCAACCATCCATCCATCTTTCAACCATCTATCCATCTATTCATTCATCTATCTGTCCATTCATCCAGCAATCGAACCATCCATCCATCCAACCAACCAACTAAACATTCATCTATTCATCCATCCACCCGTCCATTCATCCATCCATTTAACCATTCATCTAATTTGTCCATCCATCTTTCATTCAGCCATTCATCCATCTTTCCATCCATTCATTAAACATTCATCCATCTATCTATCTATCCATCCATCCATCCCTCAATCTATTCCTCCATCTATCCATCCATCCATCCACCCAACCATCCATCCATATATTAATTAATCTATCTGTCCATTCATCCAGCCATCGAACCATCCATCCATCCATTTAATTAAACATGCATCTAATCATCCATCCAATCATTAATCCATTCGTTCATCCATCCATCCAACCATCCCTCTATACGTATGTTCATCCACTCATCCTTCCATTGATCCATCCATTTAACCATTCATCTAATTAGTCCATCCATCTTTCATCCAGCCATTCATCCATCTTTCCATCCATTCAGTTAAACATTCATCCATATATCAATTAATCCATTCGTTCATCCATCCATACAAATATCCACCCAACCATCCCTCCATGTATTCCTCTATCCATCCATCCACCCAACCATCCATCCATCTATTCAACCATCCATCCATCTATTCAACCATCTATTCATTCATCTATCTGTCCATTCATCCAGCAATCGAACCATCCATCCAACTAAACATTCATCTATTCATCCATCCATCCCTCAATCTATTCCTCCATCCATCCACCCAACCATCCATCCATATATAAATTCATGTATCTGTCCATTCATCCAGCCATCAAGCCATCATCCATCCATCCATCCAATTAAACATTCATCTAATCATCCATCCAATCATTAATCCATTCGTTCATCCATCCATCCATATATCCATCCAACCATATGTTCATCCATCCATCCATCCATTTAACCATTCATCTAATTTGTCCATCCATCTTTCCATCCATTCAATTAAACATTCATCCATCTATCCATTAATCCATTCGTTCATCCATCCACCCAACCATCCCTCCATGTATTCCTCTATCCATCCATCCATCCACCCAACCATCCATCTATCTGTCCATTCATCCAGCAATCGAACCACCCATCCGTCCATCCAGCCAACCAACCAACTAAACATTAATCTATTCATCCATTCACCCATACATATATCCACCCAACCATCCCTCCATGTATTCCTCTATCCATCCATCCACCCAACCATCCATCCATCTATTCAACCATCCATCCATCTATTCAACCATCTATTCATTCATCTATCTGTCCATTCATCCAGCAATCGAACCATCCATCCAACTAAACATTCATCTATTCATCCATCCATCCCTCAATCTATTCCTCCATCCATCCACCCAACCATCCATCCATATATAAATTCATGTATCTGTCCATTCATCCAGCCATCAAGCCATCATCCATCCATCCATCCAATTAAACATTCATCTAATCATCCATCCAATCATTAATCCATTCGTTCATCCATCCATCCATATATCCATCCAACCATATGTTCATCCATCCATCCATCCATTTAACCATTCATCTAATTTGTCCATCCATCTTTCCATCCATTCAATTAAACATTCATCCATCTATCCATTAATCCATTCGTTCATCCATCCACCCAACCATCCCTCCATGTATTCCTCTATCCATCCATCCATCCACCCAACCATCCATCCATCTATCTGTCCATTCATCCAGCAATCGAACCACCCATCCGTCCATCCAGCCAACCAACCAACTAAACATTAATCTATTCATCCATTCACCCATACATATATCCACCCAACCATCCCTCCATGTATTCCTCTATCCATCCATCCACCCAACCATCCATCTATTCAACCATCTATCCATTCATCTATCTGTCCATTCATCCAGCAATCGAACCATCCATCCATCCAACCAACTAAACATTCATCTATTAATCCATCCATCCATCCATATATCCATCCAACCATCCCTCCATCTATTCATCCATCCAACCGTCCATTCATCCATCCATTTAACCATTCATCTAATGTGTCGAGCTAGCATGCTAACAGTTAGCACGTGTCAAGTACTAAGTCACGTGACTCTGGGTGTTGTTGAAACATGATTAATCAATCAAAGTGTAAATGTCGCGTGTTCATTGTGAGTCACCATTCTCCACGTGTCGGACCAAAGCCACGCAGGAGCAGAAACACGCAGCTTTCCTCTCCCGTGACGCTGGCGACAATCAGGTCGAGTCACGTGACGTGTGGACGGGCGGAAACACGAAGAGGAAGCGTTGAGTTGATCCAGCTGTGTTCCTCCTATCGAGTGTCCGAGGGGGGCTTCGAACAGGTGTCTAGCAACCTTTTTAGCGTTTGTCCATCTGTGGTTGTAACCCACGAGAATGTTGCCGTGTCACCTCCTAACGTGAACACAAAGACATAAACGGCAGACATGTTGACGCTTCCATGACTAACGTGACGTGAGCGCCATAGCAGGTTGAACGTCAATCATCGACGTTGCCGCCGTTTTCATTTGCTTCCTTGCTGTTACTAATGTGTCGGTGATTGTAGCGTGTGTACTAGAGCACCCCCCAGTGGGCGTTTCGTGCCACAGCAGCCTTTATTTACCAACATTCTTCATTCTTTGTTTCCATAACTCATTATAATTATGGTTTTTACTGCTTTTTTTTTTTAGGTTTTTACACAATTAAAAAAAACCGTGAAGCACATTTTTTCTTGAATAAAAATAGATTCATTTACATGAAAAATAGCTTGTCAATACTAATTGGTGTACAAACCCCAAAACCAGTGAAGTTGGCACATTGTGTAATTTGTAAATAAAAACAGAATACAATGATTTACAAATCCTTTTCAATTTACCGTATTTTTCGGACTATAAGTCGCAGTTTTTTTTCATAGTTTGTAAATGTTGGGGTGCGACTTATACTCAGGAGCGACTTGTGTGTGAAATGATTAACACATTAGCGTAAAATATCAAATAATATTATTTAGCTCATTCACGTAAGAGACTAGACGTATAATATTTCATGGGATTTAGCGATTAGGAGTGACAGATTGTTTTTAGATTTAGATTTATCAGATTACATTTTTTATTATCTATAGCAGGGGTGTCAAAAGTGTGCCCCGGAGGCCATTTGCGGCTGTTTTAAAGGCCCACGGCACATCCTAAAAATACTATTAAAATAAACAAAAACATAACAAAAGTGAAATAAAAAAAGCTTAAAGGTGAAATGTAATTTAGAAAAAGTTGCAATGTTGACTAATAAAACAAAGCTGTCTTTTTTTTCTTTCACACTGTCATTGCTCAAAACATAATATTGAATCAAAATCAATGTTGTTATGAATTATTGACCTATCCAAGGTTCCCATTACCGTATTTTTCGGACTATAAGTCGCCGTTTTTTTCCATAGTTTGGCCGGGGGTGCGACTTATACTCAGGAGCGACTTATGTGTGAAATTATTAACACATTACCGTAAAATATCAAATAATATTATTTATCTCATCCACGTAAGAGACTAGACGTATAAGATTTCATGGGATTTAGCGATTAGGAGTGACAGATTGTTTGGTAAACGTATAGCATGTTCTATATGTTATAGTTATTTGAATGACTCTTACCATAATATGTTACGTTAACATACCAGTTGGTTATTTATGCCTCATATAACGTACACTTATTCAGCCTGTTGTTCACTATTATTTATTTATTTTAAATTGCCTTTCAAATGTCTATTCTTGGTGTTGGCTTTTATCAAATACATTTCCCCCAAAATTGCGACTTTTACTCCAGTGCGACTTATATATGTTTTTTTCCTTCTTTATTATGCATTTTCGGCAGGTGCGACTTATACTCCGGTGCGACTTATACTCCGAAAAACACGGTATATTCAATTGAATAGACTGCAAAGACAAGATACTTAACGTTCCAACTGAGAAACTGAATTTTTTTTGCATGTAATCAACAACTTAGAATTTAATGGCAACAACACAAGTTGTCACAGGGGCATGTTCACCACTGTGTTACATGGCCTTTTCTTTTAACAACACTCAGTAAACAATTGGGAACTGAGGAGAGCAATTTTTGAAGCTTTTCAGGTGGAATTCTTTCCCATTCTTGCTTGATGTACAGCTTAAGTTGTTCAACAGTCCGGGGGTCTCCGTTGTCGTAATTTAGGCTTCATAATGCGCCACACATTTTCAATGGGAGACAGGTCTGGACTACAGGCAGGCCAGTCTAGTACCCGCACTCTTTTACTACGAAGCCACGCTGTTGTGACACTTGGCTTGGCATTGTCTTGCTGAAATAAGCAGGGGCGCCCATGATAACGTTGCTTGGATGGCAACATATGTTGCTCCAAAACCTGTATGTACCTTTCAGCATTAATGGTGCCTTCACAGATGTGTAAGTTACCCATGTCTTGGGCACTAATACACCCCCATACCATCACAGATGCTGGCTTTTACACTTTGCGCCTAGAACAATCCAGATATAATCGGTTGGTTTATATAATCGATGTCCTCGGCACACTGTTCAGCTATAAATTGCACAACTTGACAACACACTACTATGTGAGATGTACATATATACATTCTAAATTTATAACACTGGTTGCTGTACTTAACGGGACAGTGGATACAGATTATACAAACTGGGCTTAGTTATACACAATCTACAACTTAAGTAGTTTGTCTATTCATGTGTCCATTTTTGTGACCAATCCTCAGCAACAGATGTTATGATTTAGCCATGGACCCATCCATGTTAGCTATGGTTGCAATTTGTTTCGCTCCAAATGTAAGCTTGTTTGCAAGTAAATGTTTCATACAATCAGTTAAAGGCCTACTGAAAGCCACTACTAGCAACCACGCAGTCTGATAGTTTATATATCACATCTTAACATTGCAACACATGCCAATACGGCCGGGTTAACTTATAAAGTGACATTTTAAATTTCCCGGCAAACTTCCGGCTGAAAACATTTCGATATGACGACGTTTGCGCGTGACGTCAACGGTTGACGCGGAAGTATTCGGACGCCATTGAATCCAATACAAAAAAGCTCTGTTTATCTCAAAATTCCACAGTATTCTGGACATCTGTGTTGGTGAATCTTTTGCAATTTGTTTAAAGGCCTACTGAAAAGATTTTTTTTTATTTAAACGGGAATAGCAGATCCATTCTATGTGTCACACTTGATCATTTCGCGATATTGCCATATTTTTGCTGAAAGGATTTAGTAGAGAACATCGACGATAAAGTTGATTAAAAAAAAAACTTGCCCCTACCGGAAGTAGCGTGACGTCACAAGCAGTAGTGCTGCGCACAATTCCCCGTCGTTTACAATGGAGCGAGAGATATTAGGAGCGACAAAGTGACGATTACCCATTAATTTGAGCGAGGATGAAAGATTTGTGGATGAGGAACGCTAGAGTGACGGACTAGAATGCAGTTCAAGACATATCTTTTTTCGCTATGACCGTAACTTAGGTACAAGCTGGCTCATTGGAATCCACACTCTCTCCTTTTTCTATTGTGGATCACGGATTTGTATTTTAAACCACCTCGGATACTATATCCTCTTGAAAATGACAGTCGAGAAGGCGAAATGGACATTCACAGTGACTTTTATCTCCACGACAATACATTGACGAAGCTCTTTAGCATGAGCTAACGTGATAGCATCTGTCTCAAATGCAGATAGAAACAAAATAAATCAATCCCTGACTGGAAGGACAGACAGAAGATCAACAATACTACTATCAGGAGACACCGAACCAAACACTGGACATGTAAATACACCTGCCTGTCGAAGCCTAGCAATGCTGTTGCTAACGACGCTAACTTAACAACGGGACCTTGTCAGAGCTATGATAAAAACATTAGCGCTCCACCTACGCCAGCCAGCCCTCCTCTGCTCATCAACACCCGTGCTCACCTGCGTTCCAGCGATCGACGATGCGGTCGGCGGCCCGGAGACATAGGAAGTCAAGGTGAGTTCGCCGCTAGCGCGTCTGCTATCCAACAAAGTCCTCCTTGTTGTGTTGCTGCAGCCAGCCGCTAATACACCGATCCCACCTACAACGTTCTTCTTTGCAGCCTCCATTGTTCATTAAACAAATTGCAAAAGATTCACCAACACAGATGTCCAGAATACTGTGGAATTTTGTCGAAGAAAACAGAGCTCTGTGTATCGTGTCCAAAAGGGTCCAAACACTTCCGTGGACCTCGCGACGTCACGCGCATACGTCATCCTCCAAAGACGTTTTCAACCGGAAGTTCCCCGGGAATTTTAAAATGTCACTTTATAAGTTAACCCGGCCGTATTGGCATGTGTTGCAATGTTAAGATTTCATCATTGATATATAAACTATCAGACTGCGTGGTCGCTAGTAGTGGCTTTCAGTAGGCCTTTAATGAACAATGGAGACAGCAAAGAAGAAAGTTGTAGGTGGGATCGGTGTATTAGCGGCGGACTACAGCAACACAACCAGGAGGACTTTGAGGATAGCAGACGCACTAGCCGAACGAACTCACCATGACTTCCTCCGTCTCCGGGCCGCCAACCGCATCGGTGATCGGGTGAAGTCCTTCGTCGTACCGTCGATCGCTGGAACGCAGGTGAGCACGGGTGTTGATGAGCAGATGAGGGCTGGCGTAGGTGGAGCGCTAATGTTTTTAGCATAGCTCTGTCGAGGTTCCGTAGCTAAGTTAGCTTCAATGGCGTCGTTAGCAACAGCATTGCTAAGCTTCGCCAAGCTGGAAAGTATTAACCGTGTAGTTACATGTCCAGAGTTTGGTAGTATTGTTGATCTTCTGTCTATCCTTCCAGTCAGGGACTTATTGGTTTTGTTTCTATATGCAGTTAAGCCCGATGCTATCACGTTAGCTCAGTAGCTAAAGAGCTTCGCCAATGTATTGTGGTGGAGATAAAAGTCACTGTGAATGTCCATTTCGCGTTCTCGACTCTCATTTTGAAGAGGATATAGTATCCGAGGTGGTTTAAAATACAAATACGTGATCCATAATAGAAAAAGGAGAGAGTGTGGAATCCAATGAGCCAGCTTGTACCTAAGTTACGGTCAGAGCGAAAAAAGATACGTCCTGCACTGCACGCTAGTCCTTCACTCTCACGTTCCTCATCCACGAATCTTTCATCCTCGCTCAAATTAATGGGGTAATCGTCGCTTTCTCGGTCTGAATCTCTCTCGCTGCTGGTGTAAACAATAGGAAAATGTGAGCAGTCCTCCCTCCGGTGTCGGTAGGGGCAAGGCTTTTTTTTTTTAATCAGAGACCAAAAGTTGCAAACTTTATCGTCGTTATTCTATACTAAATCCTTCCAGCAAAAATATGGCAATATCGCGAAATGATCAAGTATGACACATAGAATGGATCTGCTATCCCCGTATAAATAAAAATAAAAAATTTCAGTAGGCCTTTAACATATTTTATTGTAAAAAACAACAACATGAATTTACACCCAGAAATGAGCTGAAAGCAATGAATTCTGGGTACTAACATTTTAACGGTTTGCTCACTTAAAAATACTGTAAGAGCCAAAGCCAAAGCAGAAATGGGTCAAATGCAGAGAATAATTAGTGTGTGTGTGTGTGTGTGTGACAATCATTGGTACTTTAACTTTAAATAACAATAGAACGTGTTCAGGTCAGTGGTTAACACGCTCAGCTTTCATGCCGGTCGCAGGGGAGAAAATATAGATTGAACCAGGTGGGTTAAGTTTAGATTGTAGCCTTAGCATGAATGCTTCATTTCATTTAGCCCAGTTTGAACTATATAATTCAAATTAATTTCAGCTGTTACAACTATTTCACGGCCACACGGTTTGGTTCCTTATTCCAGTGGTCCCCAACCACCGGGCCCCGGCCCGGTGCCGGTCCGCGGACCGATTGGTACCGGGCCACACAAGAATTTAAAAAAAAAAATTAAAAAATTTAAAAATTTAAAAAAAATTATTTTTTTTAAATGAAATCAACATAAAAAACACAATATATACATTCGATATCAATATAGATCAATACAGCCTGCAGGGATACAGTCCGTAAGCACACATGATTGTATTTATTTATGTAAAAAAAAAAAAAAAAAAAAAAAAAAAATTTTTTTTTTTTTAAAATACACCCCCCCCCCCCCACACCGGTCCGTGGGACAAATTTTCAAGCGTTGACCGGTCCGCAGCTACAAAAAGGTTGGGGACCACTGCCTTATTCCAATTGCATTTCACCTCTTGAATATTCAAACCATTCCTTTATTTAAACATTTTCTAAAAACATTCTACAATGGTTCTCATTCTTTTTCCACCAAGTACCACCCTTAGAAAACGACGCAAGGCTCTCCAAGTACCGCCATAATGACCAACATCACAATACAGTAGCGTAGCGGGCCTAAGAACTCATTAAATACAAAGCGGAGGTTTTATTTATTGAATATATTCAATATTTTTGGTCACTGTAACATTACACAGTTTGAACAGTAACACTGTGTGTGTGTGTGTGTGTTAGAAAATAAAACACTCTACTTTAATCAAGTGATTCTTTGGCATACCACTTGTGGAACACGTACCGGTTTATAAATCACTGGTATAGGCTATCTATTGTATTTTGTTCAGCTAGAAAGTAGCTTAATCCTGGGAGCTGAATGTGTTACCGTATTTTTCGGAGTGTAAGTCGCACCGGCCGAAAATGCATAATAAAGAAGGGAAAAAACATATATAAGTCGCACTGGAGTATAAGTCGCATTTTTTGGGGGGAAGTTTATTCGATAAAAGCCAACACCAAGAATAGACATTTGAAAGGCAATTTAAAATAAATAAAGAATAGTGAACAACAGGCTGAATAAGTGTACGTTATATGAGGCATAAATAACCAACTGAGAAGGTGCCTGGTATGTTAACGTAACATATTGAGGTAAGAGTCATTCAAATAACTATAACATATAGAACATGCTATACGTTTACCAAACAATCTGTCACTCCTAATCGCTAAATCCCATGAAATCTTATACGTCTAGTTCAGTGGTTCTTAACCTTGTCGGAGGTACCGAACCCCACCAGTTTCATATGCGCATTCACCCAACCCTTCTTTAGTGAAAAATAAAATGTTGGGTTTTTTTCAAATTCAAGACAGAGTTATATGTTTTTGGTAACACTTTAGTATGGGGAACATATTCTAAATAACAAAGACTTAATTTAGAGTTATTTGGTTAGGGTTAGAGGGTTAGGGTTATAATAAGGCCATGCCGAATAAGGCATTAATAAGTACTTAATAATGACTAGTTAAGAGCCAATATGTTACTAATTTGCATGTTAATAAGCAACTAATTAATGGTGAATATGTTCCCCATACTAAAGTGTTACCATGTTTTTTTTACTGGTGCACAAAATGAACCGTGCATGAACATCACCTTGTTCAAACAACACAACCAACACAGTGCATAAACTCACAACAAATTACACACCTGCAAATCAGTCAAATGTTGCCGTATCCGTAATACGCCGATAGGGAGAAGTTTGTGTTTACACGATGAGTCGGGTGTGTCTTGATCTCTGCCGAACCCCTGGGGTTCGATCGAACCCAGGTTAAGAACCACTGGTCTAGTCTCTTACGTGAATGAGCTAAATAATATTACTTGATATTTTACGGTAATGTGTTAATAATTTCACACGTAAGTCGCTCCTGAGTATAAGTCGCACCCCCGGCCAAACTATGAAAAAAACTGCGACTTATAGTCCGAAAAGTACGGTATATTGCGCCCTACAAAGTGTTTATACTGTGAGTATTGTGCTTATTACACACCAGCTGTTTTATTGCAACGTGCATCTTAGTTGTAGTCTTACTACACATTTTGGAGGTGTTGTAATCGCCGTGTAACATCGCTAATGCTAAAGGTAGCCTGCCTTTAGCAAATCCAACATGGTAAATCCACAACCCATCAGGAGCAAGGGTGAAGTGTCTTGCTCAAGGACACAACGGCCATGACGTGGCTGGTAGAAGGTGGGGATCGAACCAGGAACCCTCAGGTTGCTGGCACGGCCACTCCCCCAACAGCGCCACGCCGTCCCCAACGTAAATTAGCATCATTTGAGTGTTATCTACCGAGAAAACTTGCTTTGTTGGTGTAGCAAACTGCAACATTACTTAGAGGAAGTTTGGCTGAGCACGGTTTGATTTTACGCGAATCGATACCCGCTGGGGCGGAATTCGGTCAGTGCCAATAAAGTACCTAATTCAGTACCCATCCCTACTTATATTGATTACAACTTTTGGCCAACAGACGCTGAACTTGGGTTGACTTTACAAAAGTACTGAATTCTATTGTGTATTGTTGTGCAGTCACTGCAAGTATTTAACTCTGGCACTAGTCGGTCACCGTGAAAGTACTAAATCAAGATCACTTTCATTTTTGTATTATTTATTAGCCTTGCAGCTAGTTGTCACGTACTTTATATTTCTCGTTAATCATGATTAGAAGTTTACATTGAACAAAGAGAGCACAGTCTACCAGTTCAAATTCCTCGTGTGTTAAACTGATACCACACACATTTTTGTGGACAGCTATTTTCTGGAGGAATGAAACAGCGGCGCCGTGTGGATGTTATGGTGCACTGCATCTTAATACATGACATTAAAATGTATGACATGTTACATAATACATCAATAAACGATCTACCTTACCAACTAAAAAAATGTTCTTAGTTACTAATAAATATTGGACATCTAGGTGATCAATTTATCCAACATTCCAAACTAACTGCCGACAATTTTGGTGTATTTCTCGATAGCATTCAATATTGTTTGCTAGTCACAAACACAAGATATTACTCGAATGAAAACCAGAAGCGCGAGCAAACTGTTAAAAGATGTTTTGTTTTGTTTAATCGATGCGACGTTCCTTTCCTTCAAAATGCAACGTGGTAGTGACAATAAAAATGACAAACACGAGGATGGAGACCAACTACAGCAGAGCAAACCTTTTCATAGAAACAACATCTAAAAGTAGTTTTCTTTAGCAGACATTTGGGAATAAAAAATAAGTCAGTCAGTTTTTTTTTTAGGACAATTGGAGATTTCCTGTCCTGTTTTGGACATCGGTCTACTTTAGAAGCACGAGAAAACAAAAACAAGGTCAAAGTAAAAGGGGTGTTTGTAACATTTTAACGAAATTGAACATTTCCAGTGTTATTTACCTAGAGCAGTCTATTGATATGCTGGGCGACGACCACCATGTACCTCACAGGACACCTCGTGTACAATGTTTTGCCTTTTTTCCACCGCATGGTACGAACTCAGCTTGGCTCCAGTCGTGCTGACCGTTAGCATTAGCAGTACATCAGGCGGCTTCTGAGCAATGACACGACTACAAAATGGATCAAAACGAACATGCTAATACTGCAATATAACAAAAGATCTCCTTACCCAACAAACAAATATTGCAGTATTTCAAATGAAAAACACAGAAAAAGGATATGTAATCAAGACCAACTGTCCTCAGTCTCCTCTTGAATGAAATGTGTCTCCAGTCCTACTCCTTCAATGCCATTTTCCGTAATTTCCTGCTGAACTAGTCTGAATAAAAACAAAGAGCTACCCAAGTTATCTGTTCAGTCTCCACTTGAACAGAGGAGCCCACGTTCTCTGCCATTTTTTATAGTCTCTTTCGACAAACTCCTTTTCCAAGGTGCTATTTTGAACCGCCTTGAACGCTTCCAAGCTAAGAATTTTCTGAAACAGCCGACGTGAAGAGCACATTGTCAAACAGGGTCTTGATGCTAAAGACCCTGTCCTTCACTATCGTTTCCAGCCAACGGAGGATCAAGCTCACCATCAATAACCAGCTCAAACTACCATTCCTCTGGGGGGACTTCGGTTTCGCTCCTTTGAGCAAATCATTGCACCCTCGACCTCCACAGACTGTTTTTCACGAATAATTTCTACTTTTTCACCTCTAGCTGACACTCCCAACGACACATTCAGCCTTTACAAACTGTTGCATGAATGGAAAGGGACCAAACCAATGCTCAGATACAAGCTGGAGCCTACACTATAAATATTGTATATACAGTATAGTGTATAGACAGTGGGGAGAACGTTCCCACTTTGAAAATATGTAGAATAAAACAAAAATCCAGAAATTCACATTGTATGACTTTGAAATAATGAATTTTACTGCATGAAATATTGAAGTAAGAATTGCGGCTCCTACAGACCTGCTTGTTTTTCTTTAAGAAGTCCACTCATTACCTGTGTTTACTGCACCTGTTGGAACTTGTCACCTGTACAAAAGATAGGGCTGGGCGATAAAACAACGTCAATATATATGCGATGGACACATAATCGATATCAATAAAAAATGTGTTTGATTTTTTCTTTCTTCTTCTTCAACGGAAGAAAGCAAAAGTTGCATGAACAAAGGATCTCTGGTAAACGAGCACCGCAGAAAGTGATCACTAATTTTAGAATGTGTACACTGAGTGTTTTCCATGCCTTTGTTGACTTTCCTTTCTGCCTTGAAAATTGATAATAATCGATATCGACCGATATAAAACACACATCGTGATATAGTTTTCAGCCATACTGCCCAGCCCTAGTTA
The DNA here is from genome assembly GCF_033978785.1 of Entelurus aequoreus. NCBI lineage: Eukaryota > Metazoa > Chordata > Actinopteri > Syngnathiformes > Syngnathidae > Entelurus > Entelurus aequoreus. Next base: position 84,005,784 of record NC_084735.1, read on the forward strand.
ATACACATCAATATGTTGGTATAGCAAAATAAATACATTGTCTCCTCAATCTATCAGACTAAGCTCTGACCGAGACCACAGAGCTGACTCGGGACATCAGGAACAAAGTTGTTGCCCTATGAAAGTCGGGGATGGACCACAAGACAATAAGCGAGCAGCTTGTGAGAAAATGGAAGAATTTGAAGACAAACATCTGGAGCGGACCACGAGAGGTGAGAGATCAAGCTTGTCGATGACAAGTAAGACAGGACCGAATGTCGTCATGGATTCAAATCCTAGTCTTCCTGCTCAAGCCAGTGCATGTCCATGTTTGCCAAGGACCATCTGAATGATCCAGAAGAGGAATGAGAGACTGTGAAGTGGCCTGAGAAGACTGTTTGAGGGTAGAAGTAGAAATAACCATAAAGTATGGAGGTGGAAACCTCATTCTTGAGGACACTTTTCTGTAAAGGAACAGGTCCGTATTGAGGGGATGACGATGGGCCATGAAGACCTTGGGCAACAACCCATGCCAAACACCAAAAACACACATTCAGGCCAACTAAAGGAGTCAGTAGTATTTCAAGGACCTGGTTGGCCTAAACCAGTCCCCAGACCTGAAAACTTTTCGAGGGAGAGGAAAGTCAGTGTTGGCCAGCAGCAGCCCCGAAATCTTAAAAGATCTGGAGATCTGTAAGGAGTGTGTCAAGCTTCCGTTTAGGTTTGCAAAGCCGCACAAGAACAAATGTACATTTTCTGGATTTTTGTTTTAGGTTGCATCTCTGATTAAAAAAAACAACATCTTTGTAAGATGGAAAAACTGCTAAACTGGCAACGCATCAAATATGTGATCTCCCCATTGTATGTACAGTATGTTTACTGTATATTTTTATTCAAATGATCAGCGAACGGCCCAGACCGAGTGGAGTAAAGTTGGTACTGTGCAGTGGAAAAGGTGATAAAAAGTGGCCACCTGGTCTGATAGGAAACAAGAAAGAAGCAGATTTGGGTATTTAACTGGAAATTATCGCATGCTCAAAACACAAAGCTGCCACTTTGGAGCAGGTAAACAAAAACAAAAGTTAACATTCTATAAAAACAAAAACAAAAGTTGACATTCTATTAAAAACAAAAACAAAGATAGTCCAGATTGAGGTTCAGGTTTTGCTTGTTGCGGGACAATTGTGGGGAGGACGCTTGTAGTGTGACTCCTGATGGAAGCGAAGGTCCGATGAATTGTGATGTTTGTAGGGTTCTGCTCAGAGTCCTCCTGAAGTCGCTCGGTCCTAGAGTCCCACTTACTAACTGGCCAACGAGTTGAACTGGTCGTCCTCCGACCCGAACAGAGCGCCCTCGGTCACAAACTCGTCATCTCCCATGTTGTAGAAGGTGTCTTCGTAAGAAGCCTCTTTCGCCTCAAACTGTTGGCCCTCTGTCTCGTACTGAAAATCGCCGTTTCCGGACTGGTTGTAGCCACTTCCACATTGGTCATCGTCGCCGTTGTCGTCTCCTAACTCGGCATTTTCGGGGTCGTCGGCTGACTTGTTTTTCTCAGACGGGCTCATGCCGGATTTTTTCATTCTGCAACCAAGTTAGAAGAAGTGTAATTTGGACTGAAGTACTTGCCTTTTGGGGTAGGGTATTTCCTGTGTGGCTGCCCGCCACAGAAAGATTTGGTATCCATTTTTAATTTTAAATAGCATATTTGTTTGGTATGCAGTAATGTTAGGGATGGGTACAATTCACATTTGAACTGATTCGGCAGCTGGGAATCGATACCGCTACCAATTTTTGGTACTTTGGCGTGTGTTTATAAATATTTGTTTTAGTTTTATTGCAATATTTAAAAACTAGTTGATTATGATAAGTACTGTCCAGTTGTTACATCTTGTTTTAGTATCAAATTTCTGAGTCTCATTTGCAGGTATGACACTAGGTCTCAATTACAGTTGCAAGGACATTAGATGTGATGTGTTGTTTTCTTGGTGGCTCCCTAAAAAGTGTTAATACTGTAAGTATTGTACTTATTACACACCAGCCGTTGGAGTGTAACGTGCATCTTAGTTGTAGTTTTCATTAACACATTTGGAGGTGTTGAAATTGTCATGTAAAATCACTAATGCTAATAAGTAGCATGGCAATAGCAAAGCCAATGTACACTACCGTTTAAAAGTTTGGGGTCACCCAAACAATTTTGTGGAATAGCCTTCATTTCTAAGAACAAGAATAGACTGTCGAGTTTCAGATGAAAGTTCTCTTTTTCTGGCCATTTTGAGCGTTTAATTGACCCCACAAATGTGATGCTCCAGAAACTCAATCTGCTCAAAGGAAGGTCAGTAAAAGTTAGAGATGCTACCTCAGTAGAAGCATTTAAGTCTCATCTTAAAACTCATTTGTATACTCTAGCCTTTAAATAGACTCCCTTTTTAGACCAGTTGATCTGCCGCTTCTTTTCTTTTCTTTTCTACTCTGCTCCGGGGTGGACCGCTAGCCTGTTCATCAGATGGGGACATCTCTACGCTGCTGACCCGTCTCCGCTCGGGATGGTTCCTGCTGGCCCCACCATGGACTGGACTTTCGCTGATGTGTTGGACTTTCACAATATTATGTCAGACCCACTCGACATCCATTGCTTTCGGTCTCCCCTAGAGGGGGGGGGGGGGGGGGGGTTACCCACATATGCGGTCCTCTCCAAGGTTTCTCATAGTCATTCACATTGACGTCCCACTGGGGTGAGTTTTCCTTGCCCGTATGTGGGCTCTGTACCGAGGATGTCGTTGTGGCTTGGACAGCCCTTTGAGACACTTGGGATTTAGGGCTATATAAATAAACATTGATTGATTGAGTTTTGTAGCTTCCGTAACGAGCTGAACTGTTTTCAGATGTGTGAACATGATTGCACAAGGGTTTTCTAATCATCAATTAGCCTTCTGAGCCAATGAGCAAACACATTGTACCATTAGAACACTGGAGTGATAGTTCCTGGAAATGGGCCTCTATACACCTATGTAGATATTGCACCAAAAACCAGACATTTGCAGCTAGATTAGTCATTTACCACATTAGCAATGTATAGAGTGTATTTCTTTAAAGTTAAGACTAGTTTAAAGTTATCTTCATTGAAAACTACAGTGCCTTTCCTTCACAAATAAGGACATTTCAATGTGACCCCAAACTTTTGAACGGTAGTGTATATCAGTGTCAAGCTAGCGCATTTTTGGAAAAGTGGAGCCTTACTTAACTTATTAGTTTGGAGCATTTTTTTGGAGAAAATTGCAACATTACCTAGAGCTCATTTGGCTAAGCCCGCTCTCAGTGCTGCTGGAGTGATCGTCAAGTGCCAACAGCCGGCTGGGTTGGCAACCAGACATGACGTCATGGGTAACCCAGGTACTGTAACATGGCACCGTTGGATTTTACATGATTTGGTGCCAATTCGGCCGGTGCCAAAAAAGTACCGGATTTGGTACCCATCCCTAAGTACATTATATTTTCTTCAAAGTGTAAGAACCTTCACCAAAATATGGATTTCTGTCGAGGCTGGAACCAATAAATCTTGTTTTACATTGTTTCTTATGGAAAAATTCGCTTCACTATACCAACTTTTCTATTTGTTCAAGAACCAATTGTATCTAAATTCTGCAGACTTGGGAATAAAGTAAAAGAGTTTGTTTTAGGCTGTGAAGAAACGATGCTAAGGTTCTAAGAAATGAAAAAAGATGTTGTACATACTGGTTCTTATGTTTGGCCCCGCTGATGTGGGACTGGTACTGATCCACAGAATTCAGCTCAATGTTGCAGATGTTGCACATCAGACCCTTGCCTGCAGCAGCTGGAGGTAAAAAGAAGACGGTGAGTAAATACGTCGATGTAGCAGAGATAACGGGCCGGCGTGCAACTTTGAGGTTCTGCGCTGGCACCTGGCGTGGTGGGCTTTCCGTGCAGCGTCAACAGTTTGACCTTGGCCATTTGCTTCTTGTGCTTCTTGCCCGCGTAATGCTGCTCGGCCATCTGGGCGTTGTTGAAGGACGCCTGGCAGGCGGAGCAGAAGCGGTTCGGGTGTTTGTCGTCCAAGTTGTCGGTCTTGTCCACTGCCGCTTTCTTCTTTGGCGCCGCTGCCGGTGCGGCCGCCGGGGCTTCTGTTGAAACACGCAGCAATTTTGGGACTTGCACTGCACTTCCTCAAGGTTCGTCATTTGTTCTCCACACAGCAGAACTTTCGGTAAAACTTAACTTTACAAATGCCACGTCCACAAACCGATTTTGGGAGTATTATTGAAGTATGATGTAGAGATCGACCGATTATTAGCACCGATATTTGGCATTTTAACGTTCATCAATATCGACCGTTTTCTATCATAATCAGCCCTTTTTTTTTTTGTTTACAACAGAACTACATCAGCTAATACAATATATACACATATGATACCAATGTTTGGTATTAAAAGAAAATTGTGAAGTAGATAGTAATGAATCTTTGCGCGTAACGATTCTCGATTCAAAATGAGTCCCGATTCAAAAATCAATACTTTCTTAATAACATTGGGTGCCAGTTCTGATTAACTACATTACTTAAGAGAAAACTGGTTTTGTTTAATACAATTTTACCCAAACATTTAATCAAGTCAAATACAAATAAGGAAACAAGAGAAGTATCCAACACTTCTCTGTTCTAAAGTAATTCTGTACAGCAGATATGATCATCTACAATTATGACTTGCCAGAATAGCTGGACAGGACAGACTGTGGACAAACCTTATTTATGTATATATGTATATATTATTTATGTATATATGTACCGTATTTTTTGGAGTGTAAGTCGCACCGGCCAAAAATGCATAATAAAGAAGGGAAGAAACATATAAAATTTCACACATAATTCGCTCCTGAGTATAAGTCGCACCCCCAAACTATGAAAAAAACTGCGATTTATAGTCCGAAAAATACGGTATATATTATCAAATGTATTTGTTTTAATCGATTAAGAATCTTTACAAATTGGAATCGCTATTGATTAAAAAAATATATATATTTTTTTGACACCCCTAACAACCACCCGTTTGCCCTAGTGAAAACCTGGACAAATTAAGGCCCGGGGGCCGCAAGGGGCCCGTTAACCTTTTCAAACAGGCCCGCTGGACATTCCCAAATAATTTTTTTAGATCTTTAAGTTGGAAACTGTAGCTGCCATTATGATGTGCAGTGATATTTTCAAATTACCGTAAGTCTTGAACTATACCAAGTATTTCAATGGTTGGAATCTGCGCTTTTGCATGATATACCAGTTACTATGGTAAACTAATTAGTTACCATGGTAATCTAAGTCACAGCAGCTCAGACGAGTCACCAAGCAGTGTGGGCGGGGTGCGTTTCCACAGAGTTTCCAGAGCGGCCAGCCTGAAATGCGGGTGTCAGGGACAGACGCGGAAGGAGATTTTTTCAACAAAGTTTTAAAGCTTAGTGATGTATCAGATTGTAGGTGGGTTTTGTTTTCACCCTTATCGTTCATATTTCGCTGTGTTTGTTGCATTTCGCTTGATTGTAAAATATGTCGATGGAGAGGGGGTGTGACGTTCATGTGTTGCCAATATTCGGTGTTTTATCGTTCATAGTTAATAATGTAAATCGCACATTCTTTATTTTCATGTACATTCTGGGTGTCTCATTCAGTAAAAAAAATTTTAATTCCATTCCTTCATAACGTTTTTAGAACTCTATCGGACATGATTGATAGTGTTCCTAAAAATAGATATACCGGCCCCCTAGACACATTTTTTTCTCTAAATTTGGCCCGGAGTCAAAATAATTGCCCGGCCTGACTAGTGAGAAAAATTACATTTAAAAATCCATTTTTTTGTCCTATTTTGCTGGCGTATTCCCGGCCCAGTTTTGCTTATTTTCGCTACTGCAGCGATTGAGTCGCTCGACAAGTCTCCGTCCGCAACACTCACAAGCGCGGGCTCCATAAAAGACTGCTGCGAGTCCCATGTACCGTGATTCAATCAAATAACGCGACAGACACGGATGGACATCAGGGCACAAGAAAACATACCTCTGTTAAAAACCTAAACTTTGTGCAAATTGACAAATAGGATATTTATTATGTAAGTAACTAAGAGCAGGCAGCGGATCACACGTTCTCATACTTTCTGTAACATCCAGGAAGAAATTATGTCAGCCATTTTGAACATCTAATTTTTAATCTTTAATTTGACCTGCTGTTGTACTCTGTCTCAAAGTGTTATCATGTGCTCAATGTTTCCTTACCAATATTGCTATGTTATCTATTATTGTTGGTATTTTGTCTATTACCATTGTTGGTATATTCATTCTTCCGACATTGTTGATACAAATTATTGTTACAGTGTAATAATTATTCTTACCTGTAGTAAGGCCACTATGATACAACATTTGTATTATAATCCTTAAACAAAGTAACAGTGAAACTCATGTGAATAATCACTGAATGGAGAACTTGGGGGTGGGATTAAATAAGTTATCTTCTTCCCACTCCCTTTAAGGCAAAACTGGACAATCATGCATTACATACTATACATTACCTTTTGCACTATTTTAATTTACATTATTATGTGTTGTCAACTTTGTACTTTTTTTTTTTATGTCATTGCCTGAAATAAATAAATAAATGAAAAAAAAATGAAATGAATGAATCTACGTGAAGGAGGCCAGAATTGTTTGAATTTAAATGTTTGCAATATTTCAAAAGGAAACCATACAATGTACAAAACCCATAAACTGCTATAAAACTGTATGAAATTGAATAGATGGCAAGTTATTGTGATGTAGAAAAAGCTCATATTTTTGGCCAATTTCCCATCGTTGAAATGCAAATGTCAATACCCCTCTTAGACACTTGTAATAAAGGTGTTTCTGAAATCGCCTGATGTTTTTTGATGCTAAATTAAGCACAACATTAGGGCTGCATAAAACATTATGTGGCTACTAGTCCCAAGTTTCCTAAAAAATAATGTTAAAAAAAAGCCCTGTCCTGCTGTTTACTAACGTATACTATTAATTTTTAAGTAACTTTTACTGCAAATGAATATCGGCTCCAAATATCGGTTATCGGCCCCCTTGACTACTCATAATTGGTTATCAGCCCTGAAAAAAACATATCGGTCAATCTCTGGTATCAAGTAGAGTAATGTTATAATTTCAACAACAAAAGCAATGATTGGATCATAAAAGAGTAAGAAAAAAACACCAAACGTACTAGTCTGAGGATCCGCACTTTTGAGTTTCAGATTTTTGGCGTGAATTTTGCCCTGATAGTGAGACTGGGCCATCACGGACGACGTAAAGGTCATCTTGCATATGTCACAGATCTTCATGGGGTCATCCTCGTCGGTTTCCATCTGACAGGAACACACACAGCACACGCATTTGTCAGTATCACGCTTCAAACCCCGCTTCGAAAAGTAGTCCGATACTGTAGTCAATAAGCTTCTTTTTCGCTATCCTCTTGTTGTGGGGCAGACTGGCTCGTACATGCGCATGCGTCCTCCCCTTATGCCATTTCTAATACAAAGTAGCGTACAGTTTGAACTCATAGGTCAGTAGACTCCATATTGAAGCGCTAAAAACTGCAAAAAAGACATAAATAAGACTTCAAAAAAAAATGGCGCATCCTGAAGAGACGGTCAGAAAGCGGCTTGAAGATGGTCTGTGAAACATAATCTACGCAACATTTTGACTTAAGAACTTGAGACTAATCATAGTCATATTTGGGACCTGGATAGAATTTAGGACATCTTTAGGCAGGAGTGTCAAACGTACGGCCCGCGAACAGGTTTTATCCGGATGAGTTTGCTAAGTAAAAAAAAATGAGCCGGAATTTTTGAATGAAAGAAACTGCTGTTCTAAATGTGTGCACTAGATGTCACAATAGCAATTATTTGTATCTTTGTAGATTATGCTACATATGTTAAAAAAAATAAACCACATAGCGCGCCAGTCGAGGAAAATGAGCAAACTACATAAATAACATCCTGTAATTTGATTTTGATATAATTTTTTTATCTTCATAGATTGAAAATGAACACCAATGAGTTGACTGATGAACATTATCACATATTTGGTTCAGAACGTATAAGTAATGACAAATAAAGATAGAATACTATTAACCGCAACATGTAAGTGTAAAAAAAAACCCAGCAACTTTAGGGTTTGTACATTTTCAGAATGTGCTGGTTCTATTTTTAAACAAAGAAAACAAACTGAAGTTGTCTTTATATTTAATTTATCCTGCCCTGATTTTACCAGTCCGGCCCACTTGGGAGTAGATTTTCCTCCATGTGGCCCCCGATCTAAAATGAGTTTGACACCCCTGTCTTAAGGCCTTAAATGTGATTGAACTCACATTAGATTTGAGACATTAAAGGACCCTGTGGTTACCCTGGTTTTGGAAGCAGTGGCTAAAGACTCCATTTACCTTGACAGATGCAGGAGTCTTGAACTTCTTCGTCTCAGGCCCCTTCTCATTTTGGATCGAGAAATAGCGTCGCACCTTGTTGCCGTGTTTTTTACTCTGAAAGAAGAAAGCAAAACCTTGAAGACTTTGCAAAGACACCAGCCATCCCTGATGACCACAGCCTTTGATTAGCAGGCGGCCATTGGTGCTGTGAGGGATATTTCCCCCTGAAGTAGAACGGAATGCGTAGGGAGTCATTCTTGGGACAGCGAAACACAATGAGTCCACCCTGTTGCTATGACAACGCATGATCTCATACACACACTTAGCCTACTTCCTAGTATTGATGGTTAGAGGAAGTACCAAGTACGAGATGTGTGCCTGTGTACTTAACCATACACACACTTGAGTTAGCCTTCGGTTTCGATGGATATCAGCTCCGCTTGAGACGGGTAGCAGGATGGACAGAAGTGAGCAGTGGGACCATCGTGAGAGAACGTGTCAGCCATTAGTGGGCATGATCTTCTCTCCAGCAGCTGGTATTGCTAATGTTGTAGAATAAGTTGGACAACTTCAATTCTAGTCGGTACAAAATGGTACAAAATGCGGCTGATAGACTTTTGACAAGAACAAGAAAGTTTGATCATATTACACCTATACTGGCTCACCTGCACCGGCTTCCTGTGCACTTAAGATGAGACTTTAAGGTTTTACTACTTACGTGTAAGATACTACACGGTGTAGCTCCATCCTATCTTGCTGATAGTATTGTACCATATGTCCTGCATTCAAAGAACTCCGGCTTATTAGTGATTCCCAGAGCCCAAATAAAGTCTGCGGGCTATAGAGCGTTTTCTATTCGGGCTCCAGCACTATGGAATGCCCTACTGCTAACAGTTAGAGATGCTACCTCAGTAGAAGCATTTAAGTCCCATCTTAAAACTCTTCTGTATACACTAGCATTTAAATAGACACCCTTTTAGACCAGTTGATCTGCCGTCTCCTTTCTGCTCAGCCCCCCCCCTGTGTGGAAAGGTTAATAGGTGACCACAGATGAGGCGCTAGCTGTTCAAAGTCGGGACCCGGGGTGGACCATTCATCTGTGCATTAGTTGATGACGTCTCTGCGCTGCTGACTTGTCTCCACTCAAGATGATCCCCTGCTGGCCCCACTATGGACTGGACTCTCACACTATTAACTAGATCCACCCGACGTCCATTGCACCGGTCGCCCAGGGCGGGGGGGAACCCACATCTGCGGTCCCCTCCAAGGTTTCTCATTGTATCCCATTACCGTATTTTTCAGACTATAAGTCGCTCCGGAGTATAAGTCGCACCGGCCGAAAATGCATAATAAAAAAGGAAAAAACATATATAAATCGCACTGGAGTATAAGTCGCATTTTTTGGGGAAATGTATTTGATAAAACCCAACACCAAGAATAGACATTTGAAAGGCAATTTAAAATAAATAAAGAATAGTGAACAACAGGCTGAATAAGTGTATGTTATATGAGGCATAAATAACCAACTGAGAACGTGCCTGGTATGTTAACGTAACATATTATGGTAAGAGTCATTCAAATAACTATAACATATACAACATGCTGTACGTTTACCAAACAATCTGTCACTCCTGATCGCTAAATCCCATGAAATCTTATACGTCTAGTCTCTTATGTGAATGAGCTAAATAATATTATTTGATATTTTACGGTATTGTGTTAATAATTTCACACATAAGTCGCTCCTGAGTATAAGTCGCACCCCCGGCCAAACTATGAAAAAAACTGCGACTTATAGTCCGAAAAATACGGTATATAATATATCAATATATAATATACTGTACATACCGTATTTCCTTGAATAGCCGCCGGGGCGCTAATTAATTTAAAACCTCTTCTCACTCCTGCGTTTACCAAAAGCATGCGGGATTGGCAAGCATGCGCTAATTATTTTAAAACCTCTTCTCACTCCGGCGCTTACCTTATCATGAAAAGCACATTTAATTAAAAAAACGTTATTATGGTCTTACCTTTAGGTATGAATGAGTCCATGCGCAGCTTCTATAGAAGTATTCCTTATCTTTCTTCAGTTTTAAAAGTCTCTCTGTTTCGATGGAGATCTTCCTTTAAGTATTACCTCCTGCTTCGATTGAAAGTCCAGTTTAGAAAACTGTTTTATTTTAGATATGTAATCCTCCATGGTAAAAGTGGAAGCAAACAATGGCTGCTCACTCTTGCTGCGTGTTGTCTTCTTCTGCAGCACCGGTCTTCTGCAGTACGAGCAGTCGCAAGAAGGATCACTAGCGCCCTCTACCACCAGGAGGCGGAAGTCATTTAAGGACTCATATTTGACCCGGCGGAAGTGCCAAGCATGCGCTAATTATTTTGCGAAACGAGTTTGACCCAGCTGTAATTCTAGGCAGGCGAATACTATATTCCCGGCGGCAATTCAAGGAAATACGGTATATTATGTAAATATTACATACATGTTTTATTGCTACTATGGTACATTTTTTGTATATTTTATACCTGCATTGTCCTTTCCGTCCTTACACTTTCCATCCTTTGTAACTGAGCTACTGTGTGGAAAAATTTCCCTAGTGGATCATTAAAGTTTATCTAAGTCTTATGCTTTCTGATCTCTCTCTCTATGTCCACTACTTGCTGTACATATCCTACCAAGTCAGACCTACACTGTTTTAATGTCCATTTCTCTGTTCTCATTTGTTGATGACTGAAGTGATGATAACAACCAAACCTACGCCCCCCCCCCCCATCCCACACCCCGGAGTGTAAATAATTCAGTGACGTGCAGTCAGGGGAGTCAGGGGAGGCAGGTGAGGCGGGGCCTCACGTGCCATCATGGAAAGAAAAAAAAAGTAAAAAGAAAAAAATTCAATTAAATTGTTATATGTATCCAGTGATTATACTATAAAGTTATTTTCCATTTAACTTCACCAGTTTTAGATTATTTTTATTCAAAATCGCTGAATTTTCACATTTGCCGTTGAAATACTGAGAAGAGACTTGCGGTGCCAGCCAGTTGAGCCTCACCATGGATTGCGCAATGACTCGGCTAACTGCTGGCCTGCTGTGCAGTGAGACCGTATTGCTACATGAATTATATTATACATTTCCATAGTTTAGTTAGCGGAGGTATATAATGTACAGTGTATTTTGTCAACAACTGTATGTGTGTAACGTATTTCTTGTGCTGAGCAATCATAAAAAGGCTGAGAAGACGCACTGGCTGAGGCTCGCAGTAATCCCGCCTCATGGTGGTAGAGGGCGCTAGTGATCCCAGAGATCATTTTTGCGACTACTCGGCTGCAGAATAAGTGACAACGAGCAGCAAGAGTAAGCGATCGTTTATTTTTTCCTCTCGCCTGGACTTTTAACATGGAGGATTACATATCTAAATTAAAACAGTTTTCTAAACTGGACTTTCAATCGAAGCAGGAGGTAATAATTAAAGGAAGATCTCCATCGAGACAAAGAGACTTTTAAAACTGAAGAAAGATAAGGAAGACTTCTATAAACAAGTTATCGATGCTTTTGTTCAGAAGGAGCGGCGCATGGACTTCATTTATAAGTAAAGGTAAGACCATAATAACGTTTTTTTTTATTAAATGTGCTTTTTTGTGTGCTACAGTTTGTAGGTGTAAAGTTAAAGTACCAATGATTGTCACACACACACTAGGTGTGGTGAAATTTGTTCTCTGCATTTGACCCATCCCCTTGATCACCCCCTGAGAGGTGAGGGGAGCAGTGGGCAGCAGTGGCGCCGCGCCCGGGTATCATTTTTGGTGTTTTGACCCCCAATTCCAACTCTTGATGCTGAGTGCCAAGCAGGGAAGAATGCTGGTATGACCTTTTAAACATAACCCGTTAACTGCTGCCATTTAAATGGTGAATAAGATACTCTTTAGGGTTCATATGTTTGTAAATCTGACTGTGATGAAGTCAGTGCCTCACCAGCCATGAACCTCACTGCACGTCACTGAAATAATTCAATGTATATACCCTGATGATTATCTTGTGTGATGACTGTATAATGATTAGGGTTGGGTATCGAGTATCGATTGGAACCGGGACTAACTTTCCGATTCTCCCGGAATCGTTCAAAAGTTTACATTTCGATTCCTAGATTCGATACCCAGTCCGCCGACCGGAAAAAAAGAATAAGTCCGCCGACCGGAAGAAGAAGCCGCTGAACACCAACGAAGAAGCGCCCACCGCCGGAAGTGTTAGCATAGCCGAGCCTATGTAGCCGAGCGAGTCAGTCAAGCATGGATAGCGGGCGTCGGCGGTCGAAAGTGTGGCTTTACTTTACTAAAAAAAATGAAATATCGGCGAAATGTAACACGTGTGACAGGACTGTTTCGTGCTTAGGAGGGTACACGTCGAACATGATGAAGCACCTCCGAGTTCATGGAGTACATATAAATGCGTGTCCCGTCTTCGACGCGCTGCGCCGACTGTCCTCCTCTGCCTCTTCCTCTGGCTTCGACGCCCAGCCTGGCACCTCGGTGAATCCGGTAAGTAAAACAATATATATGCAATAAATAATGTGTTTTGCGCCAACGTTGAGGCAGCTAACAAATTAGCCCGCATATTTTTTCATAGACAATTTACAACCTGCTAGCCAGGCTCCGCGATGTGCTCTTTCCTGCAGCATCATACATTTATGTGTAAAGGTGTTTTCATGAGGTTTCCTGCAGCATCATACACTTATGTGTAAATGTGTTTTCATGAGGTTTCCTGCAGCATCATACACTTATGTGTAAATGTGTTTTCATGAGGTTTCCTGCAGCATCATACACTTATGTGTAAATGTGTTTTCATGAGGTTTCCTGCAGCATCATACACTTATGTGTAAATGTGTTTTCATGAGGTTTCCTGCAGCATCATACACTTATGTGTAAATGTGTTTTCATGAGGTTTCCTGCAGCATCATACACTTATGTGTAAATGTGTTTTCATTAGGTTTCCTGCAGCATCATACACTTATGTGTAAATGTGTTTTCATGAGGTTTCCTGCAGCATCATACACTTGTGTAAATGTGTTTTCATGACGTTTTCAAAAATAAAGCTCTCTTGAGGAAAGTATACCCCTGGGAAAATGTATTCATATTTTATAATATTTATATTCAAGTTCATAGATTTGATATTTATATTCTAGTTGAAAACGGCCCTGTGAGGAATTTATAGTAAAGTTCATAAAAAGTTAATAGAATTAAAATTGATGGAGAATGTCAGACTATTTCATTCCGAAAGACTGTAGGTTAGCTAGCTCATTTAAAATATCCTAAACTTTTTTTTGACCCTGCCTCTTAAAAGAACCGGAATCGAGAATCGTCAGGAATCGGAATCGAAACAAAGAATCGGAATCGTTCGAATTCAAACTATACCCAACCCTAATAATGATGATAGTATATATCTGATAGTATATATCTGTATCATGAATCAATTTAAGTGTACCCCGACTTAAACAAGTTGAAAAACTTATTCTGGTGTTACCATTTGGTGGTCAATTGTACGGAATATGTACTGTACTGTGCAACCTACTAATAAGTCTCAATCAATCAGTTTATCTATTGGGTCGAGTTTTTTCTTGCCCTGATGTGGGATCTGAGCCGAGGATGCCGTCGTGGCTTGTGCAGCCCTTTGAGACGCTCGTGATTTAGGGCTATGTAAATAAACTTTGATTGACTGATGATTGATCTTCTGGTTTTAATCACAAAGTCGCTGGAACAAAGGAACCTGGAAGTACTTTGCTCATAAAAAGATGAAGAGTCCAATAAATCTGTTGAACCAGATTGATTTTCAGCAGTCCAATTGTGACGTTAGTAACATTTCTGAATCCTGATTGCAAGCTTTTGGAGGACCGCTGACCTGATAATGAGCCAACTTCTGGGACTCCGAAATGAGGACGGCATTGCAGATGCTGCACTGGCTGTCGGTAAACAGGTCACCGTGCTCCTTGATCATCTTATTCACTGCAGTGGGGCGAAAGAAGGACAGGTTCCATCACATTTCATAAGGTTGCTTATTCTGGGAGAAAGTGGCGCTGTTCTCGAAGCTTCCATTGTCTGAGCAAACCATGATGATATTTGCAGATACAACACAAGGTCATCATTTGTGCATGTCAAAAACGCAAATAGACTCAATAATTCAGTTTAAGTAAACATTGGAGAAGGTAATGAGGCCATACACCGTGTGTACTACTACTACGACGACGACTGCAATTGGGGTAGACAACACGAGGCTAATTTTTTACTTCAACATCATGCTAATCCTGAAATCGACCTAAAAATGAAATGTTACAGGGGGCTAATGTAAAAAAGCCCCGTCGGTGGTCAGAATCAGAACAAATTCGCATTCATTCAACAAAAAGCATCCGATGCAAACACGCTCTCGTCGACCTTGGAGCCCAAATGGCTGCCGTTAGCCTAGCCTCGCCTCGCCTAGCCTAGCATTGCTTAGCCTACTCCATCTTAGCTTAGCTCGATTCATACTTCGGCGGCATTCTACGCACACTCGCTGGCTTCTAAGGAGCTGGCACCAAGCACACGGGTTAAAGAAACACTCCATCGTGTCTGCTTTGAAAAGGAAGCGCGTACCTTGCTCCAACCCCGAGGGTAGGAAGGTAAAATCTTCAGTCTGCATAGCGACGGCCATAACTTCGTCTCGCAACAGATCTCCTCAGTGCGCATGCGCCACCTCCGGCGGAAATTTGGGGAAAGCAGACCTTTGTTGTCAATTGTGTGCGCGGTATTGGAAATAACTGCACGAATCAACATATTTTTTGTAGCGGGAAATGTTTATCGACATCATAGACATCACTATCAACAGATATGCAGATAATAATCGTTCCAATACACACGGAATAAGGTTTAAGTATTAACTGTTTAGCCACGACGTACATCGGTTTCCGTAGTGTAGTGGTTATCACGTTCGCCTAACACGCGAAAGGTCCCCGGTTCGAGACCGGGCGGAAACACTTTTTTTTCTTCTCCCCTGTTAAAACACGTGTATGCCCATATGTCCAATTTAAAATAATCAGCGTTAAAGTATTACATCTAATTTGACCCAAATAAAATAATAAAGCCTGAAAAATACATGTATTAAAAGGTTTTTGATTAATTGATTGCTTAG
This sequence comes from Entelurus aequoreus, assembly GCF_033978785.1. Taxonomy (NCBI): domain Eukaryota; kingdom Metazoa; phylum Chordata; class Actinopteri; order Syngnathiformes; family Syngnathidae; genus Entelurus; species Entelurus aequoreus. The sequence continues at coordinate 84,021,355 of NC_084735.1, forward strand.
ACCGGGGGTCGGCAACGCGCGGCTCTAGAGCCGCATGCGGCTCTTTAGCGCCGCCCTAGTGGCTCTCTGGAGATTTTTCAAAAATGTATGAAGAATGGAAAAAGATGAGGGGAAAAAAATCTTTTTTTTTGTTTTAGAATGGTTTCTGTAGGAGGACAAACATGACACAAACCTCCCTAATTGTTATAAATCACACTGTTTATATTAAACATGCTTCACTGATTCGAGTATTTGGCGAGCGCCGTTTTGTCCTACTTATTTTGGCGGTCCTTGAACTCACCGTATAGTTTGTTTACAATGTATAGCTTTCTCCGACTTTCTAGGACGTGTTTTATGCCACTTTTTCTGTCTCATTTTGTCCACCACATTTTTAACGTTGAGCATGAGTGCACAAAGGTGAGTTTTGTTGATGTTATTGACTTGTGTGGAGTGCCATTTAGACATATTTGGTCACTGCATGACTGCAAGCTAATCGATGCTAACATGCTATTTAGGCTAGCGATATGTACATATTGCATCATTATGCCTCATTTGTAGCTATATTTGAGCTCATTTAGTTTCCTTTAAGTCCTCTTAATTAAATTTATATCTCATGACACATGTAATATGGCTTTTAATTTTTTGCGGCTCCAGACAGATTTGTTTTTGTATTTTTGGTCCAATATGGCTCTTTCAACATTTTGGGTTGCCGACCCCTGGCTTAGACTTAGACAAACTTTAATGATCCACAAGGGAAATTGTTCAACACAGTAGCTCAGTTACAATGATGGAAAGTGTAAGGATGGAAAGGACAATGCAGGTATAAATAGACTAATATAGCGATAAAAAAATCCAACATATATACGAATATATACATAATATTGATCGATTGATTGAAACTTTTATTAGTATATTGCACAGTTCAGTACATATTCCGTACAATTGACCACTAAATGGTAACACCCAAATAAGTTTTTCAACTTGTTTAAGTCGGGGTCCACGTAAATCAATTTATGGTAGTATTACAATAGAAGGTGGTATCATATTCGGGGCTCAAAGGTTTAAACAAAAATCAACAAGCTCTTTAAAAGTATACATTAAAGGCCTACTGAAAGCCACTACTACCGACCACGCAGTCTGATAGTTTATATATCCATGATGAAATCTTAACATTGCAACACATGCCAATACGGCCGGGTTAACTTATAAAGTGCAATTTAAAAATTCCCGCCACACTTCCGGTTGGAAAATTCCTTTGGATATGATTTATGCGCGTGACGTCACAAAATCCACGGAAGTGGTTGGACCCCATCGACCCGATACAAAAACCTCTTGTTTTCTTTGACAAAATTCCACAGTATTCTGGACATCTGTGTTGGTGAATCTTTTGCAATTTGTTTAATGAACAATGGAGGCTGCAAAGAAGAACGTTGTAGGTGGGATCGATCGGTGTATTAGCAGCTAAGTACAATACTTACAGCAACACAACAAGGACTACTTACTACGCCTAGCCGATGCTTGCCGCCAAACCCACGGATGAAGTCCTTCGTCGCGCCCTCGATCGCTGGAATGCAGGTGAGCACGGCTGTTGATGGGAAGATGAGGGCTGGCTGGCGTAGGTGGAGCGCTAATGTTTTTATCATAGTTCTGTGAGGTCCGGTTGCTAAGTTGCTAAATTAGCCTTAGCGTCGTTAGCAACAGCATTGTTAAGCCTTACCAGGCTGAGAATTTTTAACCGTGTAGTTACATGTACATGGTTTAATAGTATTGTTGATCTTCTGTCTATCCTTCCAGTCAGGGGTTTATTTCTTTTGTTTCTATCTTCATTTGAGAACGATGCTATCACGTTAGCTCAGTAGCTAAGTGGGTCACCGATGTATTGTCGTGGAGATAAAAGTCACTTTAAATGTCCATTTCGCGTGCTCGACTCTCATTTTCAAGAGGATATAGTATCCGAGGTGGTTTAAAATACAAATCCGTGATCCACAATAAAAAAAGGAGAAAGTGTGGAATCCAATGAGCCAGCTTGTACCTAAGTTACGGTCAGAGCGAAAAAAGATACGTCCATCACTGCCTCTCTAGTGCTTCACTGTAACGTTCCTCATCTACGAATCTTTCATCCTCGCTCAAATTAATGGGGTAACCGTCGCTTTGTCGCTCCGAATCTCTCTCGCTCCATTGTAAACAACGGGGAATTGTGAGGAATACTAGCTCCTGTGACGTCACGCTACTTCCGGTCCAGGGAAGGCTTTTTTTTATCAGCGAGCAAAAGTTGCGAACTTTATCGTCGATTTTCTCTACTAAATCCTTTCAGCAAAAATATGGCAATATCGCGAAATGATCAAGTATGACACATAGAATGGATCTGCTATTCCCGTTTAAATAAAAAAAATTCATTTCAGTAGGCCTTTAAAGCAGTGGTCCCCAACCACCGTTCCGGGTACCGGTACCGGTCTGTGACGCATTCGCTACCGGGCCGCATAGAAACATTATTAATTTATAAACTACCGCATTTTCTCCCACTAAACCAGGCCTGGGCAATTATTTTGACAAGGGGGCCAAAAAAATGTGTCTGGGGGCCGGTATATCAGATTTTTAGGAACTCTAATACCAAACTTCATAATAATGTCTGATTGAATGCTGAAAACGTTATGACAGACCGCCTTAAAAAACGGAATGGAATTAAAAACATTTTCACTGAACGAGACACCCAGAATGTACATGAAAATAAAGAATGTGGGATTTACAATATTAACTATGAATGATAAAACACTGAATATTGGCAACATATGAACGTCACACCCCCTTTCGATCGACATATAATCAAGCCAAACGCAACAAAAATGCAACAAACAGCGAAATATGTAAATAAACAAAAAACACCTACAATCTGATATATCTCTAAACTTTAGAACTTTGCTGTAAAAATCTCCTTCTGCAACTGTCCCTGACACCCGCATTTCAGGCTGGCCGCTCTGGAAACACTCTGTGGAAACGCTCCCCACCCACACTGCTTGGTGCCTCGTCTGAGCTGCTGTGACTTACATTACCATAGTAACTAATTAGATTACCATAGTAACTAGTATATCATGCAAAAGTGCAGATTCCAACCATTGAAATACTTTGATTAGTTCAAGACTTACTTACTTAATTTGCCTAGGTCTGCACTAAACACACCAATAGGTTTGTTATTAGATGTATCTTGCAACTCCTTTGTTATAGTACATGGGACAATGCACATTAATGGACATAAAAAATTGCTAATGTGCCAGATTGTTACCAAACGCCCCCTCCCTTCCCGTATCATGACTCTTTTTGGACGTCAAACCACATCAAAAAAATCAACACAAGATGTCAAAACGGCCAAAACTGTCAGGTGCCCAGGGAAGAAAAAAGAGAAAAGAAGAGGAGAAACGAGAAAAAGACAGAGGTAGCAGGTAGGTAACGTTAGCCTACATGCAATTATTTGTCTGTTACAGAATGTGATAGTAACCTGGCTTTTTAGCATTAAGCTAATGTTACATGATTCGGCAATTGCTAATCAATAAATAGCTAGTTCTGTTTTAACGTCGGGTTAATATTGTGGAGGGGGCTAAATTGTTATGGAAAATAATAATGTAACGTTAGGTAATTACAGTACTCCCACCTTACATTCCTCAGGGACATTTGTATTAGATCTTTTAAGCAGGTGTTTTTTTAATTTGAGCACTGCTGTGATTCGCTTAAAGATAATCATAACATAACATTCTCATATAATATGTTAATTTGCTTTCTTTAAGTAAAAAAAAAAGGTCAAAGACAAAGCTATTCGGTTTCTTATGAGTATATACACTTCACTGCCGATGTGGGGGGGCGCCACCTAAAATCTTGCCTAGGGCGCCAGATTGGTTAGGGCCAGGCCTGAACTCAAGGCCCGGGGGCCAATTTTGGCCCGCTGCATCATTTTATGTGGCCCGCGACAGCATGGAAAAAATTTGTTTGAATAAAATACTTTTTTAAAATTATTATTATAATTTTTTTTTTACTAAATGCATTTGTTCTTTCAATTTTAACAGAAAAAAATGCATATTTTAAACCTGAATATTATCTGATCATGCCAATTATAATATACTATAACGTATTGCAAAACTATTTTAGTCACCTTTATTTATGATTTCAAATCAAGTTACACGTAAAAAAATCTAATAATCAAATTAATCATGTCACGGCCCCGGGCGCATGCCAATGTGCATTCATCTATGAGCCCCACGGAGCGCACCTCGGGACACGCCCACGGACGCTCATCTCCTGCCCGCGTCTCTCCGGCGGCAGCAAGCAGCTGCAATCAATCTGCATTCGGCGCACCTGTAATTGATGAGCTTCCTGGGTTTCTTAAACCAATGCAGACCAGCGTTCCGTGCCAGAACGTAATCATCTGTTCCTGTACCATAAGCGATCTAGCTCCATGCAACCTTGCTCTCTCTGTGTGTTCTTCCCCGTGTTATTGATTGTCTCGTGTCCTCCTTGTCGCTCCAACTGCAGACCTCTGTTCCCACGTTGACGAGCTGTGTGTCTCGTCATTCCTTGTTCCTCTGCTTCCCGGACTGCCTCTTAGGATCTCCACCTCCCGCTTGGACACGGACCTCCTACGCCCTGCTATAGCCCCACGACTTCCTGCTTGTCTCACGGACATTCGAGCCTGCCTTTCCTCTCCGGGACTTTCGCCTCTCGCTCAACACTCCCGGTAACACACAACAATTAATTCCCACACTTAGTCGCACACTATACACACTTTTGGATTTTTGTCACACTCCATTCTCTTGATTATTATTATTTTGTATATATATATATATGTATTATTTTGTATATATATATATATATATATATATATATATATATATATATATATATATATATATATATATATATATATATATATATATATATATATATATATATATTAGAGATGTCCGATAATATCGGTCTGCCGATATTATCGGCCGATAAATGCGTTAAAATGTAATATCAGAAATTATTGGTATCGTTTTTTTTATTATCAGTATCGTTTTTTTTGTTTGTTTTTTTTGTTTGTTTGTTTTTTTATTAAATCCACATAAAAAACAGAAGATACACTTACAATTAGTGCACCAACCCAAAAAACCTCCCTCCCCCATTGACACACATTCACACAAAAGGGTTGTTTCTTTCTGTTATTAATATTCTGGTTCCTACATTATATATCAATATATATCAATACAGTCTGCAAGGGATACAGTCCGTAAGCACACATAATTGTGCGTGCTGCTGGTCCACTAATAGTACTAACCTTTAACAGTTAATTTTACTCATTTTCATTAATTACTGGTTTCTATGTAACTGTTTTTATATTGTTTTACTTTCTTTTTTATTCAAGAAAATGTTTTTAATTTATTTATCTTATTTTATTTGATTTCATTTTAAAAAAAGGACCTTATCTTCACCATACCTGGTTGTCCAAATTAGGCGTAATAATGTGTTAATTCCACGACTGTATATATCGGTTGATATCGGTATCGGTAATTAAAGAGTTGGACAATATCGGCATATCGGATATCGGCAAAAAGCCATTATCGGACATCCCTAATATATATATATATTTATATATATATATAATATCGCCCCCTTGTGGTGAAAAATGACAGTGTTAACTTCCTTACACATGCTCCGATCTTCCTGAAATGTTTTGGTTTAATAAATTAGCCAAAAATTCTAACAACTTGTTTATATTGTCATTATGGGGTATTGTGCGTATAATTTTGCGGACAAAAATGAATCCATTTCATTTTGGAATGAGGCCGTAACATAACAAAATGTGGGGGAAGTGAAGTGTGAGTATGTACTGTATTGCATGGCTTGGGAAAATTATTTTCAAAATGGACCCCTGCATCCTTTATTTTGTCATTGTGTTATAGTAATATAACAATGTCGTTTTTTGTGGGATTTCTGATCGTTTGTGAGGGCTCCAAAGGGACAGTTGCACAGTTCAGCTTGTCGTTGTTGATGTTTTAGCTTGTTAATAATCAACTATCTCTTTGTAAAACTATCTAAAAACTATCTTAGAAACTATTTGTAAAACGATGTAATGTAACACAACCTTGGTTTCAGCAATAGTTTGAAGTGGTTTTTGTAAGAGACCATAGATATGAATAAATACAGCAGACAAGATAAACAACGTGTCTACGTGGCGGCCATCTAAGTGGGGGACACGTTCCCATTTAAGGTAATGCAATACATTGTGTTGAAAATAAATCCCAACTTGCTTTTTTTCCTCAATTTACTTTATTGACAATGCAAAAACATTTGCTATTAATACACATTTTATTTTTGTTTGAAAAAAAATCTTATCGCTAGTGTCCCTGTTTGCATCGTATTTCCATCCTGTGTCAACATTCTTTATGGCTTCCTGTCCGTGCCGTCTACAACAATGGAATGTTTTGACCCCACTGGCTCAGACTCGCCGTAGGCACGCGGCTAAAAGGGGGCGTGGCTTATCTGGACACAGCTGAGAAACAGTTGTCTTGAAGACACTGACAACAACACACTTCTGCAAAGTCCTCATAACTGACAATACATTTGACACACATAATTACCATTGTCCTCTGCAAAGGACATTGTTGATGATTAAATTGCAGAAACGTGCATCTTTCTGGGTTGCGGTGGCTTCAGAAGGAAAGATAATCACATGCTTTTTAAATTGAATTTGCTCATTTGGAACAATCGGTACACTAAATACCATTAAAGGCCTACTGAAAGCCACTACTAGCGACCACGCAGTCTGATAGTTTATATATCAATGATGAAATCTTAACATTGCAACACATGCCAATACGGCCGGGTTAACTTATAAAGTGACATTTAAAATTTCCCGGGAAATATCCGGCTGAAACGTCGCGGTATGATGACGTATGCGCGTGACGAAGTCAGTTTAACGGAAGTTATGGTACCCCGTAGAATCCTATACAAAAAGCTCTGTTTTCATTTCATAATTCCACAGTATTCTGGACATCTTTTGCAATTTGTTTAATGAACAATGAAGGCTGCAAAGAAGACAGTTGTAGGTGGGATCGGTGTATTAGCAGCGGACTACAGCAACACAACCAGGAGGACTTTGTTGGAGAGCAGACGCGCTAGCCGCCGACCTCACCTTGACTTCCTACGTCTCCGGGCCGCCAAACGCATCGGGTGAAGTCCTTTGTCCTTCCGCCGATCGCTGGAACGCAGGTGAGCACGGGTGTTGATGAGCAGATGAGGGCTGGCTGGCGTAGGTGGAGAGCTAATGTTTTTAGCATAGCTCTGTGCGGTCCGGTTGCTAAGTTAGCTTCAATGGCGTCGTTAGCACAGCATTGTTAACCTTCGCCAGGCTGGAAAGCATTAACCGTGTATTTACATGTCCACGGTTTAATAGTATTGTTGATTTTCTATCTATCCTTCCAGTCAGGGGTTTATTTTTTTTGTTTCTATATGCAGTTAAAGCACGATGCTATCACGTTAGCTCGTAGCTAAAGCATTTTGCCGATGTATTGTCGTGGAGATAAAAGGCACTGAATGTCCATTTCGCGTTCTCGACTCTCATTTTCAAGAGGATATAGTATCCCAGGTGGTTTAAAATACAAATCCGTGATCCACAATAGAAAAAGGAGAGAGTGTGGAATCCAATGAGCCAGCTTGTACCTAAGTTACGGTCAGAGCGAAAAAAAATATGTATTTCACTGCATTCTAGTCCGTCACTCTAACGTTCCTCGTCCACGAATCTTTCATCCTCGCTCAAATTAATGGGGTAATGGTCCGAATCGCTCTAGCTGCGTTGAAAAAAATAGGAAAATATGAGGGCGTGAACAACTGACAACGTCACGCTACTTCCGGTAGGGGCAAGGTTTTTTTTTAATCAGAGACCAAAAGTTGCGAACTTTATCGACGTTGTTCTATACTAAATCCTTTCAGCAAAAATATGGCAATATGGCAAAATGATCAAGTATGACACATAGAATGGATCTGCTATTCCCGTTTAAATGAAACAATTTAATTTCAGTAGGCCTTTAAGAAGCTCGATTTACAAACCCCCTCTATTTGCCAGCTCTTTGTTCACTCATTCATTTAGTGTCCCATGGAGTGTGCCATGAATTGATTAACGTGGACCCCCGACTTAAACAAGTTGAAAAACGTATTTGGGTGTTACCATTTAGTGGTCAATTGTCCTGAATATGTACTGTACTGTGCAATCTACTAATAAAAGTTTAAATCAATCAATCAATGGAAAAAGATGCCAGAGCGGACTTGTATCGCTGCAAGATAGAAGACGACCTTTTTTACTCGGCTGTGCCTCCTCCAAGAGGACACACACGCATACACACCCTTTCCCCGTCTCCTATCGTGAGCTTATCCTTTTTAAAAAAAAAAAAATTTATGTTTATTATTGTAGCAATATAGTTTTTGGTGATTTCTGATCGTTTGTGAGGGCACCAAAAGGACAGTTGCATAGTTGAGCTTGTCGTTTTTGCTGTTTTAGCTTGTTAATAAGGAGATAGTTGATCCATGACCCCCTTGTTATGTTTGTTAGATACACAGTAGTGTGTAGCACTTGATATTGTGTTCAACGTGTACACACCTTCACTAAAATGTGGACTTTTGTGGACGCTGAAAGCCATTATTGATATTTGCTTTGTTTCTTATGGGGAAATTTGCTTTACTCTTCTCCATTTCTGAACTTAATTGGTTCCTGAATTGGGTCCACTGTGTCACATCATTTTGACTCCTGAGGCTTCTGGTCGCTCGTCATTCCGTTGGCGGCCAACAGGTCGACTTCCCCGTTCTTGGACTCGTTTGTCACCAGCTGGAGAAAGCTCTCGGCCACCTGGGAGACGCTGCAAGGGACAGGACGTCAGTCACGGCAATAAAGGGGCCGACGTTTGTGTGAGCTAGGGTTGTACGGTGTACCGGTACTAGTATAGTATCGCGGTACTAATGAATCAAAAAACGGTACTATACTCTTTTTGAAAAGTACCATTTTTTTGGAGGTCTCAAGAAGGTAAGAAATACAAGAATGTGTGTGTACGTGCGTGTGTGCGTGCATGCGTGTAACCAAAATCATGGTCCCGATACGGTAAACCATTGCATCTAATAGGGAGCCAAATACTAGAGTCCGTGAACATTGCTCCAAAATCAGGATTTTTTTGTTGATTTAATCTGCATAATAATTTGACGTAAATAATGAAGATTAAAAACTAATTGCAAACGAAACAATTTTTTTTTTACTAAAAGCTTACCTTTTTTATATTTGCATAGTATGTACATATTGTTAATGTTGTAAATACAAATCTTTATATTTCTAGAAAGGGTGGTCCTAAAGAGGTAGGCATTTTTCGGAGGTCTCAAGAAGGTAAGAAATACAAGAATGTGTTTGTGTGTTTTTTGTGTGCGCGTGTGTGTGTGCATGTGTGCGTGCGTGTAACCGAAATCATGGTCCCAATACGGTAAACCATTGCATCTAATAGAGAGCCAAATATTAGAGTCTGTGAACATTGCTCCAAAGTCAGGATTTTTGTTGATTTAATGTGCATAATAACTTGAAGTAAATAATGAAGTTGAAAAACCAATTGCAAACAAACAAAAAAAAAACATTTACTAAAAGCTTACCTTTTTTATATGTGCATATTATGTACATATTATTAATGTTGTAATTACAAATCTTTATATATCTAGAAAGGCTGGTCCTAAAGAGGTAGGCTTTTTTCTCAGATCTCAAGAAGGTAAGAAATACAAGAATGTGTGTGTGTGTGTGTGTGTGTGTGTGTGTGTGTGTGTGTGTGTGTGTGTGTGTGTGTGTGTGTGTGTGTGTGTGTGTGTGTGTGTGTGTGTGTGTGTGTGTGTGTGTGTGTGTGTGTGTGTGTGTGCGTGCGTGCGTGCGTGCATGTTACCGAAATCATGGTCCCAATACGGTAAACCATTGCATTTAATAGAGAGCCAAATACTAGAGTCATGTGTGTTTACGGACTGTATCCCTGCAGGCTGTATTGATCTATATTGATATATAATGTATATATTGTGATTTTTATGTTGATTTCATTAAAAAAAAAAATAATAATAATTTTTTTTTTTTTTTTTTTTTTTTTTTTTTTAACATAAATAAATACAATCATGTGTGTTTACGGACTGTATCCCTGCAGACTGTATTGATCTATATTGATATATAATGTATATATTGTGATTTTTATGTTGATTTCATTAAAAAAAAAAAAAAAATTATTTTTATTTTTTTTATTTTATTTTATTTTTTTTACATAAATAAATACAATCATGTGTGTTTACGGACTGTATCCCTGCAGACTGTATTGATCTATATTGATATATAATGTATATATTGTGATTTTTATGTTGATTTCATTTTTAAAAAAAAAAAATTTTTTATTTTTTTATTTCTTGTGCGGCCCGGTACCAATCGGTCCGCGGCCCGGTGGTTGGGGACCACTGCTAAAGAGGTAGGCTTTTTTCAGAGGTCTCAAGAAGGTAAGTAATACAAGAATGTGTGTGTGTGTGTTTTATTTTCTTTTTTCCCTTTTAAATAGTTGTCAAGCACTTTGTGTGTGAAACAATAATTTGTGAGAAGTGTTTGCTACTTTGACTTCCTGGGTTGGTCAAACACTCGCCTCAGCACGCCGAGCCTGTCGCCCACCTCCCGCGTGGGTCCCTCCAGTTGGCAGAACGGACCCATCTTGGCCCGCAGCCCGGTGAAGATGTCGGTCTGGACCAAGGCGGGGCAAAGGGCGTTGAAGCGCACGCCGTAGCCCAACCTGTCGGAGATATCCTGGCGACACAGCAGTTTTATCACCATGGTTACACTTCCACTGGGCCCAGGCGTGGGGGACGTTTGGCGCTCACCGCCATGGCTCGTGTGAAGACGTTGACGGCGCTCTTGGTGGCGCTGTAGACGGGCAGGCCTGGCAGAGGTTTGAAAGCTGCAGGGCGAGAGAGAACATTGAACAACTCTCCCTCTTCTGTCCTTCAGGGGGCAGTAAAGAGCAGTAGCGAGCTGGCAAGTCACTGCTTGGTTGAAGCGTCAAAACGACCAAATAAGGGCGTAGTTCCTACTTCCGGGCCACACTTGTGCACTAGCTTAGAAGGAGAATGAGAGATAGTAAACGTTTTGTCAACTGTTTTTCTCCGTCGTTGCTGTGCTACAACCCAGGTTAATACTGCCATGCTTTTATTTTGAAGCTCACTTTGCGCCGCACAGGAAGTCACTGTGTGCACTTGTGGAACTAGATCTCCAGCCACTTGCGGATCGTAAGCTAATTTTTTTTAACAGCCCACGGCACAATTGTTAGCATTCGAATATTAGCATGTTAGCTTTTATGCTAATTTTGCAGTTATACACCTCAGCATCAAATATTTTGTTTTTTGACGAATGCTACCTGTTAGCATGCTAACGTTTTATTTTTATTTTTTTTAGCTAATTTTGTATGTACACACCTCAGTCATATTTTGGCACTTGATGCATGCTAACGTAAGTAATCTGGCTTTTTATTTTATTTTATTTGTTTAGCTAATTTTGTATGTATACACCTTAATTATATTTTGGTACTTGATGCATGCTAACGTAAGTAATCTGTGTTTTTTTTTTTTTTTTTTTTTAGCTAATTTTGTATGTATAAACCTTAGCTATATTTTGGCACTTGATGCATGCTAACATAAGTAAGATGGGGGTTTTTTGTTTTTGTTTTTTAGCTAGTTTTGTATGTATACACCTCAGTCATATTTTGGTACTTGATGCATGCTAACGTAAGTAATCTGGGGGTTTTTTTATTTTATTTTTTAGCAAATTTTGTATGTATAAACCTTAGTTATATTTTGGCACTTGATGCATGCTAACGTAAGTAATCTGGCTTTTTATTTTATTTAATTTTTTTAGCTAATTTTGTATGTATACACCTTAATTATATTTTGGTACTTGATGCATGCTAACGTAAGTAATCTGTCTTTTTTTTTTATTTTTTTTTTTAGCTAATTTTGTATGTATAAACCTTAGCTATATTTTGGCACTTGATGCATGCTAACATAAGTAAGCTGGGGTTTTTTTGTTTTTGTTTTTTTGTTTTTGTTTTTTATTTTATTTTTTAGCTAGTTTTGTATATATACACCTCAGTCATATTTTGGCACTTGATGCATGCTAACGTAAGTAATCTGGGTTTTTTTATTTTTTTATTTTTTAGCAAATTTTGTATGTATAAACCTTAGTTATATTTTGGCACTTGATGCATGCTAACATAAGTAATCTGGCTTTTTATTTTATTTAATTGTTTTAGCTAATTTTGTATGTATACACCTTAATTATATTTTGGTACTTGATGCATGCTAACGTAAGTAATCTGTCTTTTTTTAAATTTTATTTTTTAGCTAATTTTGTATGTATAAACCTTAGCTATATTTTGGCACTTGATGCATGCTAACATAAGTAAGCTGGGGTTTTTTTGTTTTTGTTTTTTTGTTTTTGTTTTTTATTTTATTTTTTAGCTAGTTTTGTATATATACACCTCAGTCATATGTTGGTACTTGATGCATGCTAACGTAAGTAATCTGGGTTTTTTTCAATTTTATTTTTTAGCTAATTTTGTATGTACACACCTTAGTTCTATTTTGGCACTTGATGCATGCTAACATAAGTAAGCTGGGGGTTTTTTGTTTTTGTTTTTTAGCTAGTTTTGTATGTATACACCTCAGTCATATTTTGGTACTTGATGCATGCTAACGTAAGAAGTCTAGCTTTTTATTTTATTTTATTTTTTTTAGCTAATTGTGTATGTATACACCTTAGTTATGTTTTGGTACTTGATGCATGCTAACGTAAGTAATCTGTCTTTTTTTTTATTTTATTTTTTAGCTAATTTTGTATGTATAAACCTTAGTTATATTTTGGTACTTGATGCATGCTAACGTAAGTAATCTGGCTTTTTATTTTTTTTTAGCTAATTTTGTATGTACACACCTCAGTAAAATTTTGGCACTTGATGCATGCTAACGTAAGTAAGCTGGGGTTTTTTGTTGTTGTTTTTTAGCTAGTTTTGTATGTATACACCTCAGTCATATTTTGGTACTTGATGCATGCTAACGTACGTAAACTGGCTTTATTTGTTTAGCTAATTTTGTATGTATACACTTCAGTCATATTTTGGCATTTGATGCATGCTAACGTACGTAATCTGGCTTTTTATTTGATTTTTTTTTTTTTAGCTAATTTTGTATGTATAAACCTTAGTTGTATTTTGGCACTTGATGCATGCTAACATAAGTAATCTGGCTTTTTTTTTATTTCATTTTTTAGCTAATTTTGTATGTATACACCTTAGTTATATTTTGGTACTTGATGCATGCTAACGTAAGTAATCTGTCTTTTTATTTTTTTTATTTTTTTTAGCTAATTTTGTATGTACACACCTCAGTTATATTTTGGCACCTGATGCATGCTAACGTAAGTAAGCTGGGGGTTTTTTGTTTTTGTTTTTTAGCTAGTTTTGTATGTATACACCTCAGTCATATTTTGGTACTTGATGCATGCTAACGTACGTAAGCTGGCTCTATTATTTTAGCTAATTTTGTAGGTATACACTTCAGTCATATTTTGGTACTTGATGCATGCTAACGTACGTAAGCTGGCTTTATTATTTTAGCTAATTTTGTAGGTATACACTTCAGTCATATTTTGGTACTTGATGCATGCTAACGTAAGTAATCTGTGTTTTTTTTAAATTTATTTTTTTAGCTAATTTTGTATGTATAAACCTTAGTTGTATTTTGGCACTTGATGCATGCTAACGTAAGTAATCTGGCTTTTTTTAAATTTTATTTTTTAGCTAATTTTGTATGTATAAACCTTAGTTATATTTTGGTACTTGATGCATGCTAACGTAAGTATTCTGGCTTTTTATTTTTTTTATTTTTTTTAGCTAATTTTGTATGTATACACCTCAGTTATATTTTGGTACTTGATGCATGCTAACGTAAGTCAGATGGGGGTTTTTTGTTTTGGTTTTTTTAGCTAGTTGTATTTTGGCACTTGATGCATGCTAACGTAAGTAATCTGTCTTTTTATTTTATTTTATTTTTTAGCTAATTTTGTATGTATACACCTTAGTTATATGTTGGTACTTGATGCATGCTAACGTAAGTAATCTGGCTTTTTTTTTTTTTTTTTTTTTAGCTAATTTTGTATGTATAAACCTTAGTTGTATTTTGGCACTTGATGCATGCTAACGTAAGTAATCTGGCTTTTTTTTAATTTTATTTTTTAGCTAATTTTGTGTGTATAAACCTTAGTTATATTTTGGTACTTGATGCATGCTAACGTAAGTATTCTGGCTTTTTATTTTTTTTATTTTTTTTAGCTAATTTTGTATGTATACTCCTCAGTTATATTTTGGTACTTGATGCATGCTAACGTAAGTAAGATGGGGGTTTTTTTTTTGTTTTTTTTTAGCTAGTTGTATTTTGGCACTTGATGCATGCTAACGTAAGTAATCTGTCTTTTTTGTTATTTTATTTTTTAGCTAATTTTGTATGTATACACCTTAGTTATATGTTGGTACTTGATGCATGCTAACGTAAGTAATCTGTCTTTTTTTTTTTTTTTTTTTTTTTAGCTAATTTTGTATGTATAAACCTTAGCTATATTTTGGCACTTGATGCATGCTAACGTAAGTAATCTGGCTTTTTTTTTTTTTTTTTTTTTTTTAGCTAATTTTGTATGTATAAACCTTAGCTATATTTTGGTACTTGATGCATGCTAACGTAAGTAAGCTGGGGGTTTTTTGTTTTGGTTTTTTAGCTAGTTTTGTATGTATACACCTCAGTCATATTTTGGTACTTGATGCATGCTAACGTACGTAAGATGGCTTTATTATTTTAGCTAATTTTGTAGGTATCACTTCCGTCATATTTTGGCACGTGATGCATGCTAACGTAAGTAATCTGGCTTTTTATTTTATTTTATTTTTTTAGCTAATTTTGTATGTATACACCTTAGTTATATTTTGGCACTTGATGCATGCTAACGTAAGTAATCTGGCTTTTTTTTTTTTTTTTTTTTTTTAGCTAATTTTGTATGTATAAACGTTAGCTATATTTTGGTACTTGATGCATGCTAACGTAAGTAAGCTGGGGTTTTTTTGTTTTGGTTTTTTAGCTAGTTTTGTATGTATACACCTCAGTCATATTTTGGTACTTGATGCATGCTAACGTACGTAAGATGGCTTTATTATTTTAGCTAATTTTGTAGGTATCACGTCCGTCATATTTTGGTACTTGATGCATGCTAACGTACGTAATCTGGCTTTTTATTTTATTTTATTTTTTTAGCTAATTTTGTATGTATACACCTTAGTTATGTTTTGGTACTTGATGCATGCTAACGTAAGTAATCTGGCTTTTTTTTTATTTTATTTTTTAGCTAATTTTTTATGTATACACTTTAGTCATATGTTGGCACTTGATGCATGCTAACGTAAGTAATTTGGCTTTTTTTATTTTTTTTTATTTTTAGCTAATTTTGTATGTATAAACCTTAGTTATATATTGGCACTTGATGCATGCTAACGTAAGTAAGCTGGGGGTTTTTTGTTGTTGTTTTTTAGCTAGTTTTGTATGTATACACCTCAGTCATATTTTGGTACTTGATGCATGCTAACGTACGTAAGATGGCTTTATTTGTTTAGCTAATTTTGTATGTATACACTTCAGTCATATTTTGGCACTTGATGCATGCTAACGTAAGTAATCTGGCTTTTTATTTTATTTTATTTTTTTAGCTAATTTTGTATGTATAAACCTTAGCTATATTTTGGCACCTGATGCATGCTAACGTAAGTAAGCTGGGGGTTTTTTGTTGTTGTTTTTTAGCTACTTTTGTATGTATACACCTCAGTCATATTTTGGTACTTGATGCATGCTAACGTAAGTAAGCTGCTTTTATTCTTTTAGCTAGTTTTGTAGGTATACACTTCAGTCATATTTTGGTACTTGATGCATGCTAACGTAAGTAAGCTGCCTTTTTTTAAGCTAATATTGTAGGTATACACTTGAGTCACATTTTGGTACTTCCATCCATACATCCTCTTCCGCTTATCCGAGGTCGGGTCGCGGGGGCAGCAGCCTAAGCAGGGAAGCCCAGACTTCCCTCTCCCCAGCCACTTCATCCAGCTCTTCCCGGGGGATCCCGAGGCGTTCCCAGGCCAGCCGGGAGACATAGTCCTCCCAGCGTGTCCTGGGTCTTCCCCGTGGCCTCCTACCGGTCGGACGTGCCCTAAACACCTCCCTAGGGAGGCGTTCAGGTGGCATCCTGACCAGATGCCCGAACCACCTCATCTGGCTCCTCTCCATGTGGCGGCTTTACTTTGAGCTCCCCCCGGATGACAGCTTCTCACCCTATCTCTAAGGGAGAGACCCGCCTCCCGGTGGAGGAAACTCATTTGGGCCGCTTGTACCCGTGATCTTGTCCTTTCAGTCATAACCCAAAGCTCATGACCATAGGTGAGGATGGGAACATAGATCGACCGGTAAATTGAGAGCTTTGCCTTCCGGCTCATTTTGGTACTTGAAGAGCTCAAATGTTAGCATAAAATGTGGGCATGCTCACATTTTATGCTAACATGTAACAAACTTCTAACATGGTGGCAAGTAACAAAATCCAGGATTAGTAGGTTATTAATTGTGAGCACGCCCATAATTACGCCCACTACTACAATTATTATTAGCGTCAAATATATGAATAGTTGATATAGTAATAATAATTATATGAATAGTAGATATAGTAATAATAGTTATATGAATAGTTGATATAGTAATAATAATTATATGAATAGTTGATATAGTAATAATAATAATGTGAATAGTAGATATAGTAATAATAATTATATGAATAGTTGATATAGTAATAATAGTTATATGAATAGTTGATATAGTAATAATAGTTATATGAATAGTAGATATAGTAATAATAATAATATGAATAGTTGATATAGTAATAATAATTATATGAATAGTTGATATAGTAATAATAATAATATGAATAGTTGATATAGTAATAATAATTATATGAATAGTTGATGTAGTAATAATAATTATATGAATAGTGGATATAGTAATAATAATAATATGAATAGTTGATATAGTAATAATAATAATGTTAATAGTTGATATAGTAATAATAATTATATGAATAGTTGATATAGTAATAATAATTATATGAATAGTGGATATAGTAATAATAATTATATGAATAGTTGATATAGTAATAATAATAATGTTAATAGTTGATATAGTAATAATAATAATGTGAATAGTTGATATAGTAATAATAATAATATGAATAGTTGATATAATAATAATGTTAATAGTTGATATAGTAATAATAATTATATGAATAGTGGATATAGTAATAATAATTATATGAATAGTTGATATAGTAATAATAATTATATGAATAGTTGATATAGTAATAATAATAATATGAATAGTGGATATAATAATAATAATAATATGAATAGTGGATACAGTAATAATAATTATATGAATAGTTGATATAGTAATAATAATAATGTGAATAGTTGATATAGTAATAATAATAATATGAATAGTGGATACAGTAATAATAATAATAATAAGAAGTAGTTGACCTGCCATGGATGAAATGTTGACAATGACACCTCCCTGTCCTCCAGTCATCTTGTTCATGTGCTGCAGTGCCAGGTAAGTTCCTCTGATCACTGCCACCTGCAGGGTGGGAGCAGGACTTGTTGCGTTCCAAGAAGATGAAGATGAAGATGAAGATGAAGTCAACTCGTCAGAAAGAATCTTACCAAGTTGATGGCCACAGTCTTCTCAAAGTCGTCCTCGTTTAGAACACCTGCGTTGTTGCACAGCACGTCCAGCCTGCCAAACTTCTTCATGGTCGTCTCCAGGGCAGCTGGCAGCACACACCTCAACTTTAGAGTAGTCAGTGTGCAGCACTCACGTCAACTTTAGAGTAGTCAGTGTGCAGCACTCACCTCAACTTTAGAGTAGTCAGTGTGCAGCACTCACCTCAACTTTAGAGTAGTCAGTGTGCAGCACTCACCTCAACTTTAGAGTAGTCAGTGTGCAGCACTCACGTCAACTTTAGAGTAGTCAGTGTGCAGCACTCACGTCAACTTTAGAGTAGTCAGTGTGCAGCACTCACCTCAACTTTAGAGTAGTCAGTGTGCAGCACTCACCTCAACTTTAGAGTAGTCAGTGTGCAGCACTCACGTCAACTTTAGAGTAGTCAGTGTGCAGCACTCACGTCAACTTTAGAGTAGTCAGTGTGCAGCACTCACGTCAACTTTAGAGTAGTCAGTGTGCAGCACTCACGTCAACTTTAGAGTAGTCAGTGTGCAGCACTCACGTCAACTTTAGAGTAGTCAGTGTGCAGCACTCACGTCAACTTTAGAGTAGTCAGTGTGCAGCACTCACGTCAACTTTAGAGTAGTCAGTGTGCAGCACTCACGTCAACTTTAGAGTAGTCAGTGTGCAGCACTCACCTCAACTTTAGAGTAGTCAGTGTGCAGCACTCACGTCAACTTTAGAGTAGTCAGTGTGCAGCACTCACGTCAACTTTAGAGTAGTCAGTGTGCAGCACTCACGTCAACTTTAGAGTAGTCAGTGTGCAGCACTCACGTCAACTTTAGAGTAGTCAGTGTGCAGCACTCACGTCAACTTTAGAGTAGTCAGTGTGCAGCACTCACGTCAACTTTAGAGTAGTCAGTGTGCAGCACTCACGTCAACTTTAGAGTAGTCAGTGTGCAGCACTCACGTCAACTTTAGAGTAGTCAGTGTGCAGCACTCACGTCAACTTTAGAGTAGTCAGTGTGCAGCACACACGTCAACTTTAGAGTAGTCAGTGTGCAGCACTCACGTCAACTTTAGAGTAGTCAGTGTGCAGCACACACGTCAACTTTAGAGTAGTCAGTGTGCAGCACTCACGTCAACTTTAGAGTAGTCAGTGTGCAGCACTCACATGTGACCACATTTAGCGGGAGTCAACTTTAGAGTAGTCAGTGTGCAGCACTCACATGTGACCACATTTAGCGGGAGTCAACTTTAGAGTAGTCAGTGTGCAGCACTCACATATGACCACATTTAGCGGGAGTCAACTTTAGAGTAGTCAGTGTGCAGCACTCACATGTGACGACACTTAGCGGGAGTCAACTTTAGAGTAGTCTGTGTGCAGCACTCACATGTGACGACACTTAGCGGGAGTCAACTTTAGAGTAGTCAGTGTGCAGCACTCACATGTGACGACATTTAGCGGGAGTCAACTTTAGAGTAGTCTGTGTGCAGCACTCACATGTGACGACACTTAGCGGGAGTCAACTTTAGAGTAGTCTGTGTGCAGCACTCACATGTGACGACACTTAGCGGGAGTCAACTTTAGAGTAGTCTGTGTGCAGCACTCACATGTGACGACACTTAGCGGGAGTCAACTTTAGAGTAGTCAGTGTGCAGCACTCACATATGACCACATTTAGCGGGAGTCAACTTTAGAGTAGTCAGTGTGCAGCACTCACATATGACCACATTTAGCGGGAGTCAACTTTAGAGTAGTCTGTGTGCAGCACTCACATGTGACGACACTTAGCGGGAGTCAACTTTAGAGTAGTCAGTGTGCAGCACTCACATATGACCACATTTAATGTGAGTGACACTGCCTTCTTCCTCTTGGACAGGAAGTGAATGCAAATGTATATTTATATAGCACATTTTCCATAGAGACTCAAAGCACTTTATATAGTGAACCCCATTATCTACATCCTACGATCATTATGATTATAATTATAATCATTATTATTATGATTATGATTATGATTATTTTGATTATTATGATGATTATGAAAATTTTTCGGGGAGCAGGTACTATCAGGTACTATTTATAGAGTTTACTTCAGGTAGCAGATACTAGCTGGTACTATTTATATTGTTTATTTCAGTAGGCAGGTACAAACAGGTACTATTTATAGTGTGTTTGTTTCAGGAAGCAGGTACTATCTATAGTGTTGAATTCCAAAAGCAGATACTAGCAGGTACTATTTGTAGTGTTTATTTCAGGAAGCAGGTACTATTTATAGTGAGTTTCGGGGAGCAGGTACTATCAGGTACTATTTATAGAGTTCACTTCAGGTAGCAGATACTAGCTGGTACTATTTATATTGTTTATTTCAGTAGGCAGGTACTAACAGGTACTATTTATAGTGTGTTTCAGTGAGCAGGTACTATTTATAGTGTTTAAATCAGGAAGAAGGTACTAGCTGGTACTATTTATAGTGTTTATTTTAGGAAGCAGGTACTATTTATAGTTTTGAATTCCAAAAGCAGATACTAGCAGGTACTATTTGTAGTGTTTATTTCAGGAAGCAGGTACTATTTATAGTGAGTTTCGGGGAGCAGGTACTATCAGGTACTATTTATAGAGTTCACTTCAGGTAGCAGATACTAGCTGGTACTATTTATATTGTTTATTTGAGTAGACAGGTACTAACAGGTACTATTTATAGTGTGTTTCAGTGAGCAGGTACTATTTATAGTGTTTAAATCAGGAAGAAGGTACAAGCTGGTACTATTTATAGTGTTTTTTTTAGGGAGCAGGTACTATATATAATGTGTCTTCATGGAACAGGTACTATCAGATACTATTTATAATGTGTGGTTTAGGGAGTAGGTACTAGCAGGTACTATTTTAATGTGTGTTTTAGGGAGCAGGTACTAGCTGGTACTATTTATAGTGTGTGTTTTAGGGAGTAGGTACTTGCAGATACTATTTACAGTGTGTGTTTTAAGGAGCAGTTCCTAGAAGGTACTATTTATAATGTGTGTTTTAGGGAGAAGGTACTAGCAGATACTATTTACAGTGTGTGTTTTAAGGAGCAGTTCCTAGAAGGTACTATTTATAATGTGTGTTTCAGGGAGCAGTTACTAGCAGGTACTATATATAATGTGTGTTTCAGGGAGCAGTTACTAGCAGGTACTATATATAATGTGTGTTTCAGGGAGCAGTTACTAGCAGGTACTATATATAATGTGTGTTTCAGGGAGCAGTTACTAGCAGGTACTATATATAATGTGTGTTTCATGGAGCAGTTACTAGCAAGTACTATATATAATGTGTGTTTCAGGGAGCAGTTACTAGCAGGTACTATTTATAATGTGTGTTTCATGGAGCAGTTACTAGCAGGTACTATATGTAATGTGTGTTTCATGGAGCAGTTACTAGCAGGTACTATATATAATGTGTGTTTCATGGAGCAGTTACTAGCTGATACTATTTATAATGTGTGTTTCAGGGAGCAGTTACTAGCAGGTACTATATATAATGTGTGTTTCAGGGAGCAGGTACTAGCTGATACTATTTATAATGTGTGTTTCAGGGAGCAGTTACTAGCAGGTACTATTTATAATGTGTGTTTCAGGGAGCAGGTACTAGCTGATACTATTTATAATGTGTGTTTCAGGGAGCAGTTACTAGCAGGTACTATTTATAATGTGTGTTTTATGGAACAGGTACTAGCTGATACTATTGATACTGTTTGTTTCAGGGAGCATGTACAAGCAGATACTATTTATAGTGTATGTTTTAGGGAGCAGGTACTTGCAGATACTATTCATAATGTGGGTTTCAGGGCGCAGGTACTAGCAGAAACTTTCATAATGTGTGTTTCATGGAGCAGGTACTAGCAGGTACTATGTGTAATGTGGGTTTCTTGGAGCAGGTACTAGCAGATACTATTTATGTGTGTTTTAGGGAGCAGTTACTAGCAGGCACTATTTATAATGTGTGTTTTAGGGAGCAGGTACTACCTGATACTATTTATAATGTGTGTTTGAGGGAGAAGGTACTAGCTGACACTATTTATAATATGTGTTTCAGGGAGCAGGTACTAGTAGGTACTATGTATGTGTGTTTCAAGGAGCAGTTACTAGCAGGTACTATTTATAGTGTGTTTTAAGGAGCAGGTTGTAGCTGATACTATTTATAATGTGTGTTTCATGGAGCAGTTACTAGCAGGTACTATATATAATGTGTGTTTCAGGGAGCAGTTACTAGCAGGTACTATATATAATGTGTGTTTCAGGGAGCAGGTACTAGCAGGTACTATATATAATGTGTGTTTCAGGGAGCAGTTACTAGCAGGTACTATATATAATGTGTGTTTCAGGGAGCAGTTACTAGCAGGTACTATATATCATGTGTGTTTCAAGGAGCAGTTACTAGCAGGTACTATATATAATGTGTGTTTCAGGGAGCAGTTACTAGCAGGTACTATATATAATGTGTGTTTCATGGAGCAGGTACTAGCAGGTACTATATATAATGTGTGTTTCATGGAGCAGTTACTAGCAGGTACTATATATAATGTGTGTTTCAGGGAGCAGTTACTAGCAGGTACTATATATAATGTGTGTTTCATGGAGCAGGTACTAGCAGGTACTATATATAATGTGTGTTTCATGGAGCAGTTACTAGCAGGTACTATATATAATGTGTGTTTCAGGGAGCAGTTACTAGCAGGTACTATATATCATGTGTGTTTCAAGGAGCAGTTACTAGCAGGTACTATATATAATGTGTGTTTCAGGGAGCAGTTACTAGCAGGTACTATATATAATGTGTGTTTCATGGAGCAGGTACTAGCAGGTACTATATATAATGTGTGTTTCATGGAGCAGTTACTAGCAGGTACTATATATAATGTGTGTTTCAGGGAGCAGTTACTAGCAGGTACTATATATAATGTGTGTTTCATGGAGCAGTTACTAGCAGGTACTATATATAATGTGTGTTTCAGGGAGCAGTTACTAGCAGGTACTATATATAATATGTGTTTCAGGGAGCAGTTACTAGCAGGTACTATATATAATGTGTGTTTCAGGGAGCAGTTACTAGCAGGTACTATATATAATGTGTGTTTCAGGGAGCAGTTACTAGCAGGTACTATATATAATATGTGTTTCAGGGAGCAGTTACTAGCAGGTACTGTATATAATGTGTGTTTCATGGAGCAGTTACTAGCAGGTACTATATATAATGTGTGTTTCAGGGAGCAGTTACTAGCAGGTACTATATATAATGTGTGTTTCAGGGAGCAGTTACTAGCAGGTACTATATATAATGTGTGTTTCAGGGAGCAGTTACTAGCAGGTACTATGTATAATGTGTGTTTCAGGGAGCAGGTACTAGCAGGTACTATATATAATGTGTGTTTCAGGGAGCAGTTACTAGCAGGTACTATATATAATGTGTGTTTCATGGAGCATTTACTAGCAGGTACTATGTATAATGTGTGTTTCAGGGAGCAGGTACTAGCAGGTACTATATATAATGTGTGTTTCAGGGAGCAGTTACTAGCAGGTACTATATATAATGTGTGTTTCAGGGAGCAGGTACTAGCAGGTACTATATATAATGTGTGTTTCAGGGAGCAGTTACTAGCAGGTACTATGTATAATGTGTGTTTCATGGAGCAGGTACTAGCAGGTACTATATATAATGTGTGTTTCAGGGAGCAGGTACTAGCAGGTACTATTTATAATGTGTGTTTCAGGGAGCAGTTACTAGCAGGTACTATATATAATGTGTGTTTCAGGGAGCAGGTACTAGCAGGTACTATATATAATGTGTGTTTCAGGGAGCAGGTACTAGCAGGTACTATGTATAATGTGTGTTTCAGGGAGCAGTTACTAGCAGGTACTATATATAATGTGTGTTTTAGGGAGCAGTTACTAGCAGGTACTATATATAATGTGTGTTTCAGGGAGCACGTACTAGCAGGTACTATATATAATGTGTGTTTCAGAGAGCAGGTACTAGCAGGTACTATATATAATGTGTGTTTTAGGGAGCAGGTACTAGCAGGTACTATATATAATGTGTGTTTCATGGAGCAGGTACTAGCAGGTACTATGTATAATGTGTGTTTCAGGGAGCAGTTACTAGCAGGTACTATGTATAATGTGTGTTTCAGGGAGCAGGTACTAGCAGGTACTATATATAATGTGTGTTTCAGGGAGCAGGTACTAGCAGGTACTATATATAATGTGTGTTTCAGGGAGCAGTTACTAGCAGGTACTATATATAATGTGTGTTTCAGGGAGCAGGTACTAGCAGGTACTATATATAATGTGTGTTTCAGGGAGCAGGTACTAGCAGGTACTATATATAATGTGTGTTTCAGGGAGCAGGTACTAGCAGGTACTATATATAATGTGTGTTTCAGGGAGCAGGTACTAGCAGGTACTATATATAATGTGTGTTTCAGGGAGCAGGTACTAGCAGGTACTATATATAATGTGTGTTTCAGGGAGCAGTTACTAGCAGGTACTATATATCATGTGTGTTTCAGGGAGCAGGTACTAGCAGGTACTATATATAATGTGTGTTTCAGGGAGCAGGTACTAGCAGGTACTATATATAATGTGTGTTTCAGGGAGCAGGTACTAGCAGGTACTATATATAATGTGTGTTTCAGGGAGCAGGTACTAGCAGGTACTATATATAATGTGTGTTTCAGGGAGCAGGTACTAGCAGGTACTATGTATAATGTGTGTTTCAGGGAGCAGTTACTAGCAGGTACTATATATAATGTGTGTTTCAGGGAGCAGTTACTAGCAGGTACTATATATCATGTGTGTTTCAGGGAGCAGGTACTAGCAGGTACTATATATAATGTGTGTTTCAGGGAGAAGTTACTAGCAGGTACTATATATAATGTGTGTTTCAGGGAGCAGTTACTAGCAGGTACTATGTATAATGTGTGTTTCAGGGAGCAGGTACTAGCAGGTACTATATATAATGTGTGTTTCAGGGAGCAGTTACTAGCAGGTACTATATATAATGTGTGTTTCAGGGAGCAGGTACTAGCAGGTACTATATATAATGTGTGTTTCAGGGAGCAGGTACTAGCAGGTACTATATATAATGTGTGTTTCAGGGAGCAGTTACTAGCAGGTACTATATATAATGTGTGTTTCAGGGAGCAGGTACTAGCAGGTACTATATATAATGTGTGTTTCAGGGAGCAGTTACTAGCAGGTACTATGTATAATGTGTGTTTCAGGGAGCAGTTACTAGCAGGTACTATATATAATGTGTGTTTCAGGGAGCAGTTACTAGCAGGTACTATGTATAATGTGTGTTTCAGGGAGCAGGTACTAGCAGGTACTATATATAATGTGTGTTTCAGGGAGCAGGTACTAGCAGGTACTATATATAATGTGTATTTTCAGGACAACTTACAAGACAAAACAAAAAGTATTATTATTGTTTTGGAATAAAGCTGAAATAGTTTTGGTCAACTTGACCAAAGTTGTTATTTCAGGAGCATGAAAAAGTTTCCCACCGCAGAGAAAGAAGAACAAATGTGGTGACTCACAGCACAAACTGGTTGTGGGTTTCATTCCTCAGGCAATATTTAGCAAGGCAGGTTTGAACAAGAGAAGGAGAGTCAGTGTTGTGAGTCACTGAGGGACAAAAGTCATTCATCATTAGTCAAATATTATTTGAATATAAACAGGAAGTCGGCCATCTTGGTTTCCGTCAGCAAGTTTCAGGCTCGTATATTCATCAACTCCTTCAAGGGACTTTGACCAAATGAGCCGCGGGTCAAACGAGAGATACGAGACAAATGGGCGATAATAAAAGGTGAAGGAATGTTGCCTACGTCACATGATGTGGGCGTGGCTTGGAGACACACCTTGATCCCACGGCTCGCCACAATATTCCACACAACACAAAACTTTTGGACAATTTGTCTTTGACAAAGTCAGATCTCGATCATAATCGGTACAAAAGATGACGATGACACCCGAAGGTGCCGTATGCGTCAGTACCTGTTTGTACCCGATCATAGTGGGCGGAGCCTGGCGGCGAAAACTACTCCACGCCATCGTTATTGAACTGTCGTTACGCCACTTTAGATCTTATCAATTATTTGATCTTACCTCCTCCTTAGGAAGAAGAAAACATTTTGCGCCCCCCCCCCCCACCCAGTCTTAATTTGTTTAAAAACGTGTTATAAGTACACCTCTGCATAACATTGTATCCTTATTAAAGAAAACCCAAGAAAAAGAGAAAAACTTTATTAACATTGTTTTTTATCCTTTAACAGAAAATATTGAAAATGCATCAATTTGCCTGAAATCAATAAAAACATCCCTACTTCATGTAGATATTTTTGATACTGAAAAAAATGTATAAATAAATAAATGATAATACATTCATATTGATCAACGATATTAACTCGGTAGCACAATACAGAAAAAAAACCCTACAAAACTAAAATAAATAAAACCATTTCTGCTGATTTATTTTGTACGGAGCCCCTAAAGGGACATGGGGGAATTTTTTTTTTTATATTTTTTTTTTAGACATGTATCGCGTGCACATGAGAAACTTTCTCGTGCGCAAGAGAAACTTTTTATAAAGTTTTAAAAAAGAAATAAATAAAAAAATTATTATTTTTTATTTATTTATTTTTTAGACATGTATCTCGTGCGCAAGAGAAACTTTTTATAAAGTTATAAAAAAGAAATTAAAAAAAAAATTTTTTTTTTATTTATTTATTTTTTAGACATGTATCTCGTGTGCACGAGAAACTTTTTATAAAGTTATGAAACATTTTTAAAAATTATATATATATATATTTTTTTAGACATGTATCTCGTGCACACGAGAAACTTTTTATAAAGTTATAAAAAAAAATTTTTTTTAATTATTATTACTTTTTATTTATTTATTTTTTAGACATGTATCTCACGAGAAACTTTTTATAAAGTTATAAAAAAATATAAAAAAATATATATATTTTTTTTTATTTTAGACATGTATCTCTTGCACACGAGAAACTTTCTTGTGCGCACGAGAAACTTTTTATAAAGTTATAAAAAAAAAAAAATAATAATAATAATTATTTTTTATTTATTTATTTTTTAGACATGTATCTCGTGCACACGCGAAACTTTTTATAAAGTTATAAAAAAAATCAAAAAAATATTATTTCTTTTTATTTATTTATTTTTTAGACATTTATCTCGTGCGCACGAGAAACTTTTTATAAAGTTATGAAAAAAAATTTAAAATTATAATTTTTTTTTTTTTTTTTTTAGACATGTATCTCGTGCACACGAGAAACTTTTTATAAAGTTATAAAAAATAAAAATTTTAAATTATTATTACTTTTTATTTATTTATTTTTTAGACATGTATCTCGTGCGCACGAGAAACTTTTTATAAAGTTATAAAAAAATATTAAAAAATATATATATATTTTTTTTTAGACATATATCTCTTGCACACGAGAAACTTTCTCGTGCGCACGAGAAACTTTTTATAAAGTTATAAAAAATAAATAAAAAAATTAATTAATATTTTTTGTTTATTTATTTTTTAGACATGTATCTCGTGCACACGCAAAACTTTTTATAAAGTTATAAAATAAATTTAAAAAAATATTATTTCTTTTTATTTATTTATTTTTTAGACATGTATCTCGTGCGCACGAGAAACTTTTTATAAAGTTATAAAAAAATATTAAAAAATATATATATATATTTTTTTAGACATATATCTCTTGCACACGAGAAACTTTCTCGTGCGCACGAGAAACTTTTTATAAAGTTATAAAAAATAAATAAAAAAATTAATTAATATTTTTTGTTTATTTATTTTTTAGACATGTATCTCGTGCACACGCAAAACTTTTTATAAAGTTATAAAATAAATTTAAAAAAATATTATTTCTTTTTATTTATTTATTTTTTAGACATGTATCTAGTGCGCACGAGAAACTTTTTATAAAGTTATAAAAAAATATTAAAAAATATATATATATATTTTTTTAGACATATATCTCTTGCACACGAGAAACTTTCTCGTGCGCACGAGAAACTTTTTATAAAGTTATAAAAAATAAATAAAAAAATTAATTAATATTTTTTGTTTATTTATTTTTTAGACATGTATCTCGTGCACACGCAAAACTTTTTATAAAGTTATAAAATAAATTTTAAAAAATATTATTTCTTTTTATTTATTTATTTTTTAGACATGTATCTCGTGCGCACGAGAAACCTTTTATAAAGTTATGAAAAAATTTTAAAAATTATAATTTTTTATTTTTAGACATAAATGATAAATGGGTTATACTTGTATAGCGCTTTTCTACCTTCAAGGTACTCAAAGCGCTTTGACACTATTTCCACATTCACACACACATTCACACACTGATGGAGGGAGCTGCCATGCAAGGCGCTAACCACGACCCATCAGGGGCAAGGGTGAAGTGTCTTGCCCAAGGACACAACGGACGTGACTAGGATGGTAGAAGGTGGGAATTGAACCCCAGTAACCAGCAACACTCCGATTGCTGGCACAGCCACTCTACCAACTTCGCCATGCCGTCCCGACATGTATCTCCTGCACACGAGAAACTTTTTATAAAGTTATAAAAAAAAATATTTAAAAAAATATTATTTTTTATTTATTTATTTTTTAGACATGTATCTCGTGTGCACGAGAAACTTTTTATGAAGTTATAAAAAAATGTAAAACAAATAGACATGTATCTCTTGCACACGAGAAACTTTTTATAAAGTTATTAAAAAAAAAATCAAAAATTATTTTTATTTATTTATTTTTTTTTTTTTAGACATGTATCTCTTGCACACGAGAAACTTTCTCGTGCGCACAAGAAACTTTTTATATAGTTATAAAAAAATGTCTTTTAAATTATTATTATTTTTTATTTATTTATTTTTTAGACATGTATCTCGTGCGCACGAGAAAGATACATGTCTAAAAAAAATTCCCCCATGTCCCTTTAGGGGCTCCGTAATTTTAAGGTATTAGCAGGTACTATTTATAATGTGTGTTTCAGGAAGCAGGTACTATTTATAGTGTGTGTTTCAGGAAGCACGTACTGTTTAGTGTTTATTTCAGGAAACAGGTACTGACTGGACTCTCACAATATTATGTCAGACCCACTCGACATCCATTGCTTTCGGTCTCCCCTAGAGGGGGGGGTTACCCACATATGCGGTCCTCTCCAAGGTTTCTCATAGTCATTCACATTGACGTCCCACTGGGGTGAGTTTTTCCTTGCCCGTATGTGGGCTCTGTACCGAGGATGTCGTTGTGGCTTGTGCAGCCCTTTGAGACACTTGTGATTTAGGGCTATATAAATAAACATTGATTGATTGATTGATTGATGATTTATAGTGTTTATTTCAAAAAGCAAGTACTAGCAGGTACTATTTCTAGAGTTTATTTCAAGACGCAGGTACTATAGGGTACTATTTATGGGGTTTACTTCAGGAATCAGGTACTAGCGGGTACTACTTGTAGTGTTTATTTCAGTAGGCAGGTACTAGCGGGTACTGTTTATAGTGTGTTTCGGTGAGCGGGTACTATTTATAGGGTGTTTATAAAGGGTGTTTATAAAGTGTGTTTTATGGAACAGGTACTAGCAGATACTATTGCTAATGTGTGTTATGGGTAGTAGGTACTAGCAGGTACTATTTATCATGTGGGTTTTAGCAGTTATTAGCAGGTACCATTTATAATGTGTGTTTTAGGGAGCAGGTACTAGCTGATACTATTTATAATATGTGTTTCAGGGAGCAGGTGCTAGCATACACTTTCATATTGCGTGTTTCACGGTGCAGGTACTAGCAGGTACTATTTATGTGTGGTTCAAGGATCAGTTACTAGCAGGTACTATTTATAATGTGTGTTTTAGGGAGCAGGTACTAGCAGATACTATTTATAGTGTGTTTTAAGGAGCAGTTACTAGCAGGTACTATTTATAATGTGTGTTTTAGGAAGTCGGTACTAGCAGGTACTATTTATAATTTGTGTTTTAGGGAGAAGATACTAGCTGATACTATTTATAATGTGTGTTTTAGGGAGCAGTTACTAGCAGGTACTATTTATAATATGTGTTTCAGGGAGCAGGTACTAGCAGGTACTATCTATGTGTGGTTCAAGGAGCAGTTACTAGCAGGTACTATTTATGAAGTGTTTTAGGGAGAAGGTACTAGCAGATACTATTTATAGTGTGTTTTAAGGAGCAGTTACTAGCAGGTGCTATTTATAATGTGTGTTTTAGGAAGTCGGTACTAGCAGGTACTATTTATAATTTGGGTTTTAGGGAGCAGTTACTAGCAGGTACTATTTATAATATGTGTTTCAGGGAGCAGGTACTAGCAGGTACTATCTATGTGTGGTTCAAGGAGCAGTTACTAGCAGGTACTATTTATAAAGTGTTTTAGGGAGAAGGTACTAGCAGATACTATTTATAGTGTGTTTTAAGGAGCAGGTACTAGCTGATACTATTTATAATGTGTGTTATGGGGAGCAGGTACTAGCAGGTACTATTTATAATGTGTGTTTTAGGGGGCAGATACGAGTAGGTACTATTTATAATGTGTGTTTTAGGGAACATGTACTAGCAGATACTATTTATAGTGTGTTTTAAGGAGCAGGTACTAGCTGATACTATTTATAATGTGTGTTTTAAGGAGCAGGTACTTGCAGATACTATTTATAATGTGTGTTTTAGGGGGCAGATACGAGCAGGTACTATTTATAATGTGTGTTTTAGGGAGCAGGTACTAGCAGGTACTGTTTATACTGTGTTTTGAGGAGCAGGTACTATTTATAGTGTGTGTTTTAGAAAGATGATTTATTTTTTCCAAACAAAATGAGTTAGTTCGGAAAAATGGCTCCATTAAGCACATATACTCCAAAGATAAATATTACATAGAAATGATTACATGGAGGTATGGATAGTATTTAAAGGCTGCTAAATGCATGACTAGTTTGAGTCAGGGTTTTGTTTAGCAGATATCCCAGGATGCAACGGGACACTTAAACCCGGAATCCGCTTCAATGGCCACGTATGTTTAGCACACAAGGAATGTGACTTGGCAGACTATGCTCTCTTTGTTCAATGCTAGCAATAACAACAAACTCAGCAACTACGAGCGTGTGCAGTACCGAAGACTGCCACCGGGCACCTGTGACGCGCTAGCCTACTGGGTTTGTTTTTGGCTAATTTCCTTGTTTTTTCACTAGAAAAAAAGCCACAATATTGCGTCAGCAACATTTACCTTTCATCTGCTCCTCTGATTGGACGTCACATCTCAGGAACAAAGCTCGGTCTTTACCGTCCTCCTTGTTCAGAGCGTCCATGAGGATCCTTCCGGCACTTTCATCCACGTCCAACAGAACCACCTGCAGCACAAAGACAGTATATATATATATATATATATATATATATATATATATATATATATATATATATATATATATATTTATATATATATCTACATAAACGTCTATATATAGTATCACTGCGTCTGTCTATATACTGTCCTCAGAATGATTGCCAAAGATGGGCACAATTTTTAACGGAAATAATTGTATTAAAGCGCATGCTTCCTGACTCCTTTTTGACCCTCGGGCTGTTCCGTAGCGTGGGGGGATTGTTACGGCGGGGTCGCATGTTAATGCGTGGATTGTTTCCCCGAGATACAGGTTAAGACAATGATTTATTCTTCATAAATCAGTCCAGAATACAAAATTGCAGGAAAATACACCTAACAAATGAAAATAATCAGCACCCATGGCAACCAAGAAAACACAAACCCGGAGGTGCTGAAACAGAACTAGGACTTTTCGATGCCAAAAGTCAGGTCTATCTTCAAAACATGTCAACGCACCTTCTCAAACCAATCACACTTGTCCGGCTTCAAAATAAAAGCGCTATTCTTTTTATAGAATAATCATGTATATATTATCACACAACTTGATGCTTAAGGGCCGTTGCTATAGTTATTATCAATTGTGCTGAAGCTGGCAATCCAAAAGATTGCAAGTCGTCGCGTATCAGTGTTGTGTTCAGACTTGGACTGCTGACTGCCAAGGCCGAACATCGAGTACCGGGACGCAGACAAAGCAGAGACGGGGCGATATCACCAGCATCAACACATTTGCATTTTATTAGTAGTCATATATTGTGTCTAACTGGAGCTGTTGAGATATATATATATATATATATATATATATATATATATATATATATATATATATATATATATATATATATATATATATATATATATATATATATATATATATATATATAAAAAAAAAATATATATATATATATATATATATATATATATATATATATATATATATATATATATATATATTAGAGATGTCCGATAATATCGGCCTGCCAATATTATCGGCCGATATATGCGTTAAAATGTAATATCGGAAATTATCTGTATCGGTTTTTTATTATCGGTATCGTTTTTTTTTTGTTTTTTTTTAATTAAATCAACATAAAAAACACAAGATACACTTACAATTAGTGCACCAACCCAAAAAACCTCCCTCCCCCATTTACACTCATTCACACAAAAGGGTTGTTTCTTTCTGTTATTAATATTCTGCTTCCTACATTATATATCAATATATATCAATACAGTCTGCAAGGGATACAGTCCGTAAGCACACATGATTGTGCGTGCTGCTGGTCCATTAATAGTACTAACCTTTAACAGTTAATTTTACTCATTTTCATTCATTACTAGTTTCTATGTAACTGTTTTTATATTGTTGTACTTTCTTTTTTATTCAAGAAAATGTTTTTAATTTATTTATCTTATTTTACTAATTTTTTTAAAAAGTACCTTATCTTCACCATACCTGGTTGTCCAATTTAGGCATAATAATGTGTTAATTCCACTACTGCATATATCGGTTATCGGTATCGGTTGATATCGGTATCGGTTGATATTGGTATCGGTAATTAAAGAGTTGGACAATATCGGAATATCGGATATCGGCAAAAAGCCATTATCGGACATCCCTAATATATATATATATATATATATATATATATTTATATATATATATATATATATATATATATATATATATATATATATATATATATATATATATATATATATATATATATATATATATATATATATATATATGTATATATACATATATATACATATATATATAATAAAACTGTAAGACACACACACACACACACACACACACACACACACACACACACACACACACACGCATGCACGCACACACTTTAATGCACACAAAAGTACCAACAATTGGTATTGTTGATTTATGGTTGTGTTAAAGAGTGCTAAAGTCTGTTAAATATTGTTGAAGAGTGTTAAAAAGTGCAAAAGACTGCTAAATTGTGCTAAAGAGTGTTGAATAGTGCTAAAGTGTGTTAAAGAGTGCACAAGACTTCTGAAGTGTGTTAAAAAGGGTGTTAAAGAGTGCTAAAGTGTGCTAAAAAGGGGTTCAAGTGTGCTAAAGAGCGCTAAGGTGTGCCGAAGAAGAGTGTTGGAGAGTGTTAAAGAGTGCTAAAGTGTACTAGATTTTGTTTAAGTGTGCTAAAGAGTGTTAAAGAGTTCTAAAGCGTGTTAAAGAGGGGTTCAAGTGTGCTAAAGAGTGTTAAAGAGTTCTAAAGCGTGTTAAAGAGGGGTTCAAGTGTGCTAAAGAGTGCTAAAGTCTGCTAAAGTGTGTTAAAGAGTGCACAAGACTGCTGAAGTGTGTTAAAGAGTGCTCAAGTGTGCTAAAGACTGCTAAAGAGTGCAAAAGTGTGCTAAAAAGGGGTTCAAGTGTGCTAAAGAGTGCTAAGGGGTGCCAAAGAAAAGTGTTAGAGAGTGTTAAAGAGTGCTAAAGTGTGCTAGATTTTGTTTAATGTGCTAAAGAGTGTTAAAGAGTACTAAAGCGTGTTAAAGAGGGGTTCAAGTGTGCTAAAGAGTGCTAAAGTCTGCTAGATTTTGTTTAAGTGTGCTAAAGAGTGTTAAAGAGTACTAAAGCGTGTTAAAGAGGGGTTCAAGTGTGCTAAAGAGTGCTAAAGTCTGCTAGATTTTGTTTAAGTGTGCTAAAGAGTGTTTAAGTGTGCCGAAGAAGAGGTCTAGAGAGAGTTAATGAGTGCTAATGTGTGTTAGGTTTGGTTGAAGAATGTTAAAGTGTGCTAAAGAGTGTTAGATTGTGCTAAAAACGAGTGCTGGAGAGTGTTAAAGAGTGCTAAAGTCTGTTAAATTGTGTTGAAGAGTGTTAAAGAGTGCTAAAGTCTGTTAAATTGTGTTTAAGAGTGTTAAAGAGTGCTAAAGTGTGTTAAAAAGTGCTCAAGACGGCTAAATTGTGCTAGAGTGTTAAAGACTGCTAAAGTGTGTTAAAGAGTGCACAAGACTGCTGAAGTGTGTTAAAGAGTGCTAAAGACTGCTAAAGTGTGTTAAAGAGTGCACAAGACTGCTGAAGTGTGTTAAAGAGTGCTCAAGTGTGCTAAAGACTGCTAAAGAGTGCAAAAGTGTGCTAAAAAGGGGTTCAAGTGTGCTAAAGAGTGCTAAGGGGTGCCAAAGAAAAGTGTTAGAGAGTGTTAAAGAGTGCTAAAGTGTGCTAGATTTTGTTTAAGTGTGCTAAAGAGTGTTAAAGAGTACTAAAGCGCGTTAAAGAGGGGTTCAATCCCCACCTTCTACCATCCTAGTCACGTCCGTTGTGTCCTTGGGCAAGACACTTCACCCTTGCTCCTGATGGCTGCTGGTGAGCGCCTTGCATGGCAGCTCCCTCCATCAGTGTGTGAATGTGTGTGTGAATGGGTGAATGTGGAAATAGTGTCAAAGCGCTTTGAGTACCTTGAAGGTAGAAAAGCGCTATACAAGTATAACCCATTGATCATTTATTCAAGAGTGCTAAAGTTTGCTAGATTTTGTTTAAGTGTGCTAAAGAGTGTTAAAGTGTGCTGAAGAAGAGACCTGGAGAGAGTTAAAGAGTGCTAATGTGTGTTACGTTTTGTTGAAGAATGGTCAAGTGTGCTAAAGAGTGTTAAATTGTGCTAAAAAAAAGAGTACTGGAGAGTGTTAAAGAGTGCTAAAGTGCTTTAAAGTATGCTAAAAAGTGCTAGAGAGCGTTAAATAGTGCTAAAGTGTGCTAAAGAGTGTTAAATTGTGCTAAAAAAAAAGAGTACTGGAGAGTGTTAAAGAGTGCTAAAGTGCTTTAAAGTATGCTAAAAAGTGCTAGAGAGCGTTAAAGAGTGCTAAAGTGTGCTAAAGAGTGTTAAAGTAGTTACAGTTTTTTCCAATTGCTTACACACTACATTTTAAATGTTCACACAGTAAACAAACAGAGTCTATGTCTGATATCAGGCATGGACTCTGTTTCACAGTTTTTGCGAAATATTGCTTCACACGCATCTTGCACACAGATAAGGATTGTGATACACACTTTATCACACTTTACACACACACTAGGGTTGTAATACACACAATTGAAAAGAAAATGGAATGTTGTGTTTGGAAAAGTGTGTAAATCCTTTTGAAAAAAGACACACAGTTAGTCAAATTGTGTGTAAGTAAATGGAAAAAACTGTAGAAGACTGCTAACGTGTCTTAAAGTGTGCAAAAGAGTGTTAAAGAGTGCTAAAGACTGCTGAAGTGGGTTAAAGAGCGCCTAAGTGTGTAAAAAAAAGTGCTAAGGACTGGTAAAGTGTGCTACAGAGTGTTAAATAGGGCTCAAGTGTGTTAAAGAGTGTTAAAAAGTGCCAAATGGTGTTAAAGAGTGCTAAATTGTGTTAAATAGTGCTAAAGTGTATTAAAGAGTGTTAAAGAGTGGTCAAGTGTGTTAAAGAGTGTTAAAGAGTGCTAAAGTGTATTAAAGAGTGTTAAAGAGTGCTAAAGTGTGTTAAAGAGTGCTAAATTGTGTTAAATAGTGCTAAAGTGTATTAAAGATTGTTACAGTAAAGAGTGCTCAAGTGTGTTAAAGAGTGCTAAAGTGTGTTAGAAAGTGCTAAAGACTGCTAACGTGTGTTAAAAAGTGTTAAAGAGTGCACAAGACTGCTGAAGTGTGTTAAAGAGTGTTAAAGAGTGGAAAAGATGTGTTGTAAAGTGCACTAAAGAGTGTTTAACAAAGTTTTGTCAAAGAGTGTAAAAGTGATAAAGTGTGCTAAAGAGTGTTAAAGAGTACTAAAGTGTGTTAAAGAGGGGTTCAAATGTGCTAAAGAGTGCTAAAGACTGCTGAAGTGGGTTAAAGAGTGCCTAAGTGTGTTAAAAATGACTAAAGACTGGTAAAGTGTGCTAAAGAGTGTTAAAGAGGGCTAAAGTGTGTTAAAGAGTGTTAAAAAGTGCCAAATGGTGTTAAAGAGTGCTAAATTGTGTTAAATAGTGCTAAAGTGTATTAAAGAGTGTTAAAGAGTGCTCAAGTGTGTTAAAGAGTGCTAAAGTGTGTTAGAAGTGCTAAAGAGTGCTAAATTGTGTTAAATAGTGTTAAAGTGTGTTAAAGAGTGTTAAAGAGTGCTCAAGTGTGTTAAAGAGTGTTAAAGAGGGCTAAAGTGTGTTAGAAAGTGCTAAAGACTGCTAACGTGTGTTAAAAAGTGTTAAAGAGTGCACAACATTGCTGAAGTGTGTTAAAGAGTGTTAAAGAGTGGAAAAGATGTGTTGTAAAGTGCACTAAAGAGTGTTTAAAAAGTTTTGTCAAAGAGTGTAAAAGTGCTAAAGTGTGCTAAAGAGTGTTAAAGAGTACTAAAGTGTGTTAAAGAGGGGTTCAAGTGTGCTAAAGACTGCTAAAGACTGCTGAAGTGGGTTAAAGTGGGTTAAAGAGCGCCTAAGTGTGTTAAAAAGTGCTAAAGACTGGTAAAGTGTGCTAAAGAGTGTTAAATAGGGCTTAAGTGTGTTAAAGAGTGTTAAAAAGTGCCAAATGGTGTTAAAGAGTGCTAAATTGTGTTAAATAGTGCTAAAGTGTATTAAAGAGTGTTAAAGAGTGCTAAAGTGTGTTAAAAAGTGCTAAAGACTGCTAACGTGTGTTAAAAAGTGTTAAAGAGTGGAAAATAAGTGTTGCAAAGTGCACTAAAGAGTGTTTAAAAAGTTTTTTCAAAGAGTGGAAAAGTGCTAAAGTGTGCTAAATGGGTGTTTTTGATTGATTGATTGAGACTTTTATTAGTAGATTGCACAGTGAAGTACATATTCTTCTAACGTGTGTTAAAAAGTGTTAAAGAGTGCAAAAGACTGCTGAAGTGTGGTAAATTGCCCTAAAGAGTGTTTAAAAATGTTTTGTCAAAGAGTGTAAAAGTGCTAAAGTGTGCTAAAGAGTGTTAAAGAGTACTAAAGTGTGTTAAAGAGGGGTTCAAGTGTGCTAAAGACTGCTAAAGACTGCTGAAGTGGGTTAAAGTGGGTTAAAGAGCGCCTAAGTGTGTTAAAAAGTGCTAAAGACTGGTAAAGTGTGCTAAAGAGTGTTAAATAGGGCTTAAGTGTGTTAAAGAGTGTTAAAAAGTGCCAAATGGTGTTAAAGAGTGCTAAATTGTGTTAAATAGTGCTAAAGTGTATTAAAGAGTGTTAAAGAGTGCTAAAGTGTGTTAAAAAGTGCTAAAGATTGCTAACGTGTGTTAAAAAGTGTTAAAGAGTGGAAAATAAGTGTTGCAAAGTGCACTAAAGAGTGTTTAAAAAGTTTTTTCAAAGAGTGGAAAAGTGCTAAAGTGTGCTAAATGGGTGTTTTTGATTGATTGATTGAGACTTTTATTAGTAGATTGCACAGTGAAGTACATATTCCGTACAATTGACCACTAAATGGTAACACCCCAATAAGTTTTTCAACTTGTTTAAGTCGGGTCCAGTGTTAGTGTGTTAAAAAGTGCTAAATAGTGTTAAAAAGTGCTAAATAGTGTTAAAGAGTGCTAAAGTGTATTAAAGAGTGTTAAAGAGTGCTAAAGTGTGTTAAAAAGTACTAAAGACTGCTAATGTGTGTTAAAAAGTGTTAAAGAGTGCAAAAGACTGCTGAAGTGTGGTAAATTGCCCTAAAGAGTGTTTAAAAATGTTTTGTCAAAGAGTGTAAAAGTGCTAAAGTGTGCTTAAGAGTGTTAAAGAGTACTAAAGCGTGTTAAAGAGTGGTTCAAGTGTGCTAAAGAGTGCTAAGGTGTGCTGAAAAAGAGCGTTAGAAAGTCTTAAAGAGTGCTAAAGTGTGCTAGATTTTGTTTAAGTGTGCTAAAGGGTGTTTAAGTGTGCTGAGGAAGAGGTCTGGAGAGAGTTAGAGAGAGTGCTAATGTATGTAAGAATGGTAAAGTGTGCTAGAGAGTGTGAAAGTGTAAAAGTGGACCAAACATGACACACAAGGACATTTTTCTTGGACTTACCTTCGCTCCGTTTTTAAAAAGCACCTCGCTGATCGCTTTGCCGATCCCTGCTGCTGCTCCTGTCACCACGCACACTTTCCCGCTCACAGGCATGGCTGTGTGCTCGCAAGTGTGCTAAAAGACTGCTAACGTGTCTTAAAGTGTGCAAAAGAGTGCTAAAGACTGCTGAAGTGGGTTAAAGTGGGTTAAAGAGCCCCTAAGTGTGTTGAAGTGCTAAGGACTGGTAAAGTGTGCTAAAGTGTGTTATATAGGGCTAAAGTGTGTTAAACAGTGTTAAAGTGTGTTAAAAAGTGCTCAATATTGTTAAAGAGTGCTAAATTGTGTTAAATAGAGCTAAAGACTGCTAAAGTGTATTAAAGAGTGCTGAAGTGTGTTAGAGAGTGTTAAATAGTGCAAAAGACTATGGAAGTGTGTTAAAGTGTGGTAAAGTGCACTAAAGAGTGTTTAAAAAAAGATTTGTCAAAGAGTGTAAGACTGCTAAAGTGTGCTAAAGAGTGTTAAAGAGTGCAAAAGACTGCAGAAGTGTGTTAGTGTGCTAGAGTGCACTAAAGAGTGTTTAAAAAAAATGTGGGTCTAAAAGGGCTAAAGTGTGCTAAAGAGTGTTAAAGAGTACTAAAGTGTGTTAAAGAGGGGTTCAAGTGTGCTAAAGAGTGCTAAGGTGTGCTGAAGAAGAGTGTTAGAGAGTCTTAAAGAGTGCTATAGTGTGCTCGATTTTGTTCAAGTGCGCTAAAGAGTGATAAAGTGTGCTGAAGAAGAGGTCTGGGGAGAGCTAAAGAGTGCTAATGTGTGTTAGGTTTTGTTGAAGAATGTTAACGTGTGCTAAAGGGTGTTAGAATGTGCTAAAAAAAAAAAAAAGAGTGCTAAAGAGTGCTAAAGTGTTTTAAAGTATGCTGAAAAAGTGCTAGAGAGCCTTAAAGAGTGCTAAAGTGTGCTGAAGAAGAGGTCTGGAGAGAGTTAAAGAGTGCTAATGTGTGTTAGGTTTTGTTGAAAGCGCGCTAGAGTGTGTCAGATAGCACTGAAGTGTGCTAGAGAGTGTGAAAGTGTGCCGAATGATGTGGAAGTGTGGCTGCAGTAGAGGAAGAAGCATGCGAGGCACTTCCCCCAGCAAGTCTAAACATGGTCGCAGGAAGGTTGCTTCATCAAGTTGGCAAACGTCCTCGTTGTTTTTCCAACTTTTCAGCCATTTTCCAACGACTTGCTGGCAAGGCAGACTTTTTTCTGAAAGCAAATGAAACCCACAACCACCGAGCTAAAAGGATCTCCGACCCCGACTCGGTGTCTCACTTCCATGCACATTCATACGTCCATCTTTGGCCTCCGAGGGTACATTCTGTGGCCAACGTTGCGTCACGTGTCGTGTCGACGTCCACGCGGGCTTCGAGGGAGTGGACCAGAGGTGGGAATGTGTTTTAAAAGGGAGTGAAATGAACGTCACGCGTGCGGAGCCGACTCCGAGGTTGCACTAATTGCACGCTGCTGTCACAAAACATGTCGAAAAACAACATTTTTGCAATGAAGTTTGGTTGAAATGTTGTCCTAAACACCTGCATGTTCCGTGCGTGGCCACTAGAGGGAACCAGAGCGCTGCAACAAGCCCTTTACAGCCTGTCTATAGCTTCCAATACAGTATACTGTATATATACACACTATATGACTGTGCATGTACTATACAGCAGGGGTCAGCAACGCGGTGCCCGCGGGCACCAGGTAGCCCGTAAGGACCAGATGAGTAGCCCGCTGGCCTGTTCTAAAAATAGCTCAAATAGCAGCACTTACCAGTGACCTGCCTCTATTTTTTAAATTGTATTTATTTACTAGCAAGCTGGTCTCGCTTTGCCCGACATTTTTAATTCTAAGAGAGACAAAACTCAAATAGAATTTGAAACTTCACTTGTTTAAATAAATTCTTTTTTTTTTTTACTTTGCTTCTTATAACTTTCAGAAAGACAATTTTAGAGAAAAAAATACAACCTTAAGAATGATTTAAGGATTTTTAAACACATATACCTTTTTACCTTTTAAATTCCTTCCTCTTCTTTCCTGACAATTTAAATCAAAGTTCAAGGAAATTAATTTTTTTTATTGTAAAGAATAATAAATACATTTTAATTTAATTCTTCATTTTAGCTTCTGTTTTTTCGACGAAGAATATTTGTGAAATATTTCTTCAAACTTATTATGATTAAAATTCAAAAAAATTATTCTGGCAAATCTAGAAAATCTGTAAAATCAAATTTAAATCTTATTTCAAAGTCTTTTGAATTTCTTTTAAAAATTTTGTTCTGGAAAATATAGAAGAAATAATGATTTTTGTTTGTTAGAAATATAGCTTGGTCCAATTTGTTATATATTCTAACAAAGTGCAGATTGGATTTTAACCTATTTAAAACATGTCATCAAAATTCTAAAATTAATCTTAATCAGGAAAAATTACTAATGATGTTCCATAAATTATATTTTTAATTTTTTCAAAAAGAGTCGATTTAGCTAGTTTTTCTCTTCTTTTTTTTTCTCGGTAGAATTTTGAATTTTAAAGAGTCGAAATTGAAGATAAACTATGTTTCAAAATTTAATTGTCATTTGTTTCGTGTTTTGTCCTCTTTTAAACCGTTCAATTAAGTGTAAATATCATTAATTATTAATAATAACATAGAGTTAAAGGTAAATTGAGCAAATTGGCTATTTCTGGCAATTTATTTAAGTGTGTATAAAACTGGTAGCCCTTCGCATTAATCACTACCCAAGAAGTAGCTCTTGCTTTCAAAAAGGTTGGTGACCCCTGCTATACAGTATACACATTTTGAATCGGTATTTAGTGTTAATTGAAGGTCTCTGAGAGGAATGTTTGCCTATCAGCTGCCTTCATGTGGGACACACCCAGCTGACAAAAAAAAACTCCTCTCAATCTTCTTCAGGGCTTCCTTGGCGGGACCGGACACGCCCCTGGAGCGCGTTGACGTTGTGGGAGCGCTGCCAAAACATTTAGGGCACAGCCGTAAAGGTCAGAGATCGCGTCTGCAAACAGTATTCTGCATAAAATAACATGCGTGGTGTGTTTGTTGTTGTTGTTGTGAAGTGTGTTGGGGTCTTGGGGCACTAGGAGGTTAACCCCTTTACTACTATTACCCCATGTGGCCCTTGGCAAAGGCCCAGTACCTGACTGCCCCCTAGCCAGGGATACGGTGAAGACCTCAAAGGCGGAAGACGGTAGATTTTTAAGAACTACCACAACGGCCGCGATGGCGGAGGAAGGCCGCAGCAGAAAAGGGTCCCCCGGTCGTCTTGGACTCCGTGCCACTGGACCCTGACCCGATTTCTGTCAAGGATCGTGTGGTGACTGACTGTACACCAGTTCTACCCACGTTAAACTAAGTCACGCACAGGCATCCTCCATAAAGGGATACACCCCTACCAGGAGGATCGTCATACTCGTTCGAGTGACCGCCGATAGAGTTTGTTGTCATTCCAAGATGAACGCAATGAACACAAAATAATGAACTATTTATTTCTGTTACATTTAAAATGGTATTACTGTAAATCAGGGGTCCCCAAACAGCCGGGGGCCGGGCTGTGTTTATATATATATATATATATATATATATATATATATATATATATATATATATATATATATATATATATATATATATATATATATATATATATATATATATATATATATATATATATATATATATATATATATATATATATATATATATATGTATGTGTATGTGTGGGAAAAAAATCACAAGACTATTTCATCTCTACAGGCCTGTTTCATGAGGGGTTTTCCTCAATCCTCAGGAGATTTAATCATGTGGGCTCTGTACCGAGGATGTCGTTGTGGCTTGTACAGCCCTTTGAGACACTTGTGATTCAGGGCTATATAAATAAACATTGATTGATTGATTGATTTTTGGATAATCTAATTAAGACATAGATGAAAGTTCTCTTTTTCTGGCCATTTTGAGCGTTTAATTGACCCCACAAATGTGATGCTCCAGAAACTCAATCTGCTCAAAGGAAGGTCAGTTTTGTAGCTTCTGTAACGAGCTCAACTGTTTTCAGATGTGTGAACATGATTGCACAAGGGTTTTCTAATCATCCATTAGCCTTCTGAGCCAATGAGCAAACACATTGTACCATTAGAACACTGGAGTGATAGTTGCTGGAAATGGGCCTCGATACACCTATGTAGATATTGCACCAAAAACCAGATATTTGCAGCTAGAATAGTCATTTACCACATTAGCAATGTATAGAGTGTATTTCTTTCAAGTTAAGACTAGTTTAAAGTTATCTTCATTGAAAAGTACAGTGCTTTTCCTTCAAAAATAAGGACATTTCAATGTGACCCCAAACTTTTGAACGGTAGTGTATATTTATACATAGCCGAGGTTTCTGTAGTTTATCCATTATACAGAGCTCAATACCGGGGTCGAGTGGAATATACGTTAAAACACAGAGGCTATAGCATCCCTACAAGCCTGTTTCACCAAACAGCTACATTTTTGTTTCATCTGACATCACATGGACAAAGATAAGACCTTCTGGAGGAAAGTTCTGTGGTCAGATGAAACAAAAAATTGAGCTGT
Source organism: Entelurus aequoreus (assembly GCF_033978785.1). Taxonomy (NCBI): domain Eukaryota; kingdom Metazoa; phylum Chordata; class Actinopteri; order Syngnathiformes; family Syngnathidae; genus Entelurus; species Entelurus aequoreus. The sequence goes on from NC_084735.1 coordinate 84,064,178, forward strand.
TTGGCCACAATACCCAGCAATATGTTTGGAAGAGAAAAGGTGAGGCCTTTAATCCCAGGAACACCACGCCAACCGTCAAGCATGGTGGTGGTAGTATTATGCTCTGGGCCTGTTTTGCTGCCAATGGAACTGGTGCTTTACAGAGAGTAAATGGGACAATGAAAAAGGAGGAGTACCTCCAAATTCTTCAGGACAAGCTAAAATCCTCAGCCCGGAGGTTGGGTCTTGGGCGCAGTTGGGTGTTCCAACAGGACAATGACCCCGAACACACGTCAAAAGTGGTAAAGGAATGGCTAAATCAGGCTAGAATGAAGGTTTTAGAATGGCCTTCCCAAAAGTCCTGACTTAAACATGTGGACAATGCCGAAGAAACAAGTCCATGTCAGAAAAGCAACACATTTAGCTGAACTGCACCAATTTTGTCAAGAGGAGTAGTCAAAAATTCCACCAGAAACTTGTGGATGGCTACCAAAAGCGCCTTATTGCAGTGAAACTTGCCAAGGGACATGTAAGCAAATATTAACATTGCTGTATGTATACTTTTGACCCAGCACATTTGCTCACATTTTCAGTAGACCCATAATAAATTCATAAAAGAACCAAACTTCATGAATGTTTTTTGTGACCAACAAGTATGTGCTCCAATCACTCTATCACAAAAAAAATAAGAGTTGTAGAAATTATTGGAAACTCAAGACAGCCATGATATTATGTTCTTTACAAGTGTATGTCAACTTTTGATCGCGACTGTATATACATATATATATATACGGTATATATATATATAAAAATATATATATTATATATATACATATATATGCCATGGTAACACTAAATGTTCCCAATTTAGAGTACCCCCATCGGCGCAAACGAGACCTTTCCGAAGGTATAACATATGTGGGGGGTTCGTTGGCCGGTTCGTCTCGTATTAAGCGTAAGAGAAACGTGCGGAACTATAATAAAGTTTGAAGTATGAGCAATAATAATATGGGCTGCTTGCATTGCAAGCGCCCATTCACTGCTGCTCGGCAGCATGTGGATGGGCGCTGGCATTGCAGCAGGCCCATAATAATTGATGTATTGAATAAAAAATGCTAAAAAAAAAATACATATGAAATTACCATGCTTCAATTATTTGATCAAAGAATGCTGAAAATAACCTTCCAAGTTGTATTTGACAATATATGCTGAAAATGGAATGGAAAATATGTTTCATTTCATTTTTCTAAGAATTATAATGAGAATAAAACTTTAAAATGTAACTATGTTTTTCAAAAATAAGATGGAAAAATCTAAATCATTGTGGGATTTCTGTAATAATTATTTCCCAATCATTTCTAGTGTTGGTTTGTTGTTGTTTTTTTGTTTGTTTTTGTTGGGAGGCGTTATCTTTGAAATTTGTGCGGTTATTTAGGTTTGTATTTTATTCCAAATATTAAATATTTTCTGATTATTACTATATTAAATATGATGTTTACAAGTTCAATTTAGGTTGCATAATCTGTGATTTTAATTTGATTGCTCCTGAATGTCAAAAGAAAAAAAATATCTTGCAACCTTTTACTTTTTTTATTTATTTTCAATGATAAGGCATGCCACGTAAAATTTTATTTTTCAAAGAAAAATGCTAGAAATAACAGAAAAAATACCATATTTCATTAATTTTTTTTTTAACACGCTGAATATAAAAATAACATGTTTAGTTTATTTTATGAAATAAATATGATGCGGCCACTAAGAATAACTCTTCAAATTTTATTTTAAAAACATATTCTAAAAATGAAATAAAAAACAACAAGTTTTATTTTATCTATTGCTAAAAATAATGAATTGTGTTTTTAAAAGAAATATATGCTGCGGGAACTAAAAATAACTTGTTTAAGTAAAATTTTCTAATTAATATTTTTCAATTTAATCTAAAAATAACATTTTTTAAAGCAATTTAGTTTTTTTAAATTATCAAAATATTGGCTGTTGCAATTAAAAATAATAAAAAAAAATTTTTATTATGCAATGTGCACTACAAAGTAAAATGTTTCATTTATTTTTTTTAAATAAATATTCTGAAAATAAATCTATAAAAAACATGTTTGATTTTTTTTTTTAAGAAATACGCTGTAAATAAATCTGAGAATAATACTTTTTAATGCTTTTTTTAAAAGAAATATGCTTTAGCCATAAAAAATATATATTTTATTTTCAAATAAACAAATGCTGAAAATAAATTTGTAAACATCATGTTTAATTTTTTTTAAGAAATATGCTGCAGCCACTAAAATATATATTTTTGGAAAGTGCCTAAACCACTGAAAATAAGACTTTTAATTTAGTTTTTAAAGAAATATGCGGAAGTTACTAAAAATTATTACTTTTATTGCCTTTTTTTAAAAATATGCTTCAGCCATATGACGTTTAATTTGTTTGTTTTTTTTATGAAATATGTTACAACTGCTAAAAATAGAAAGTTGTATCTAATTTTTTAAGAAATATGCTGAAGTAAAACTAACAATAACAAGTTTAATTTTACTTTTTCAAAGAAATATACTGAAAATAAAAATAATCAATTATATTTATTAGTAAAATATGTTGGAAAAATAAAATGTTTAATACAAAAAATAATTAACTTTAGTTTTCAAATAAATACGTTGTGGAAAAAAAGTTACAAAATTAACTTTATTTCTCAAACAAATATGCTGAAAATAAATTTTTAAAATTCGGTTGCATCTAAAAATAACAAAAACATGTTTTTTTTATTATGAAATGGGCACTACAAAATAACATGTTTAATTTTTTGTTTTAAAATAATAAATCTGAAAATAAATCTATAAATAACATGTTATATTTTTTTTATTTTTAAAGAAATACACTGTAAATAAATCTAAGAATAATACTTTTTAATTGTATTTTTTAAAGAAATGTGCTGCAGCTTTAAAAAAAAAAAAGATTACTTTTATTTTCAAATAAACATGCTGAAAATAAATTTGTAAACATTTATTAATTTTTTTTAAATATACAGCAGCCACTAAAATGTTTTTTGTTTTTTTTAATTGCCTCAACCACTAAAAATAAGACGTTAAATTATAGTTTTCAAAGAAATATGCTGCAGACACTAAAATTATTACTTGTATTGCCTTTTTTTTTTTAAATATGCTTCAGTCACTAAAGATAAGTTTAATTTAAAAAAAAAACGTATGTACTGATATTTTTATAATATGCTGCAACTGCTTAAAATAAAAAGTTGTATCTTATTTTTAAAGAAATATGCTGGAAGTAAAACTAAAAATTTGCTTTTGCAACTAAAATTAAAACCTTTTTTTTGTTAATCATGCAATGGGCACTACAAAATAACATGTTTGTGAGGGACTCGCGTGGCTGCCGTATTAGTGACCCCAAGATGCAGGAACCAGGAGAACAGAGAGCAGGTAGGATGAGTTTCAAACTCACTAAACAGAAAATGAAGCAGTCGTGCATATAATAGTACCAAACAAAAAGCAATCTTCGAGCACTGAGGAGTGCTCGAGACAGGCATAAATAGAGACATGCTGATTGGCAGCAGGTGTGGACCGGTTGCCAATCAACAGCAGGTGAGGGAAGAACCACAGTGTTCAGCGGGACAAACAGGAAATGGAAACAAAATAAGAGCACTGCTGGGAAGTAAATACGAAACAAGGAAACAAACAGAAATGAAGTGACAGATCGTCACAATGTTTAATTTTTTTTTTTAAATAAATGTTCTAAAAATAGTTTGATTTTTTTACGCTGTAAATAAATCTGAGAATTCAACTTTTTTATTTTATTTTTAAAAGAAATATGCTGGAGTCATAAAAAAAAATTATTATTTTTATTTTCAAATAAACATGCTGAAAATATATTTGTAAATATCATGTTTAATTCCATTTTGTAGAGCAATATGCTGCAGCCACTAAAAGTGCAGCCGTCCATTTTCTACCGCTTGTCCCTCTTGGGGTGGCGGGGGGTGCTGGAGCCTATCCTCATCGCAGGGCCGCTGCTCAAATTAATACATTTAGTTTTAAAAAGAAAAATACAAATAACATGTTTGATTACATTTTTAGGATAATTATTATTATGAAAACAAATCTACAAATAACATTTTTAATTTTATTATTGGAATAAACAAAAAGCCAAGTTAATATGATTTTTTAAAAACGCGTCAAAGAAATATGCCGCAAATAAAAGTCAAATGAAGCGTTGTGCCAGAAATGGACACGAATGCTAAAAGAGTACAGTAGAACTTTTCCCACTAACATTCTTGCTCATGAATTGGGGTCCACATGTAGCACCCTGACCCCTCAGCCCCCCTCTCCACGTCCACCCTGCTGACTTTGCAAATTTGTCATTGAGCAGCGTTCAACTGTGACTTGCTGACCAGCTGCTGACATGTTGCGTTTGCCCCCACCGCTGGCCCATTTTGGGTTTGACTGGCGATTATGCTGCCAAAGAGTTGGACAATGCTGCAGAGATTTGCACAAAGAAGAACACGCCGCCATTGATTGGTACAGTGGGCAGGTTAATAAAGAGAAGCAACAAAGCGTGTGTGTGTGTGTGTGTGTGTGAGTGTAACATGATTATTACATACTGTATTACACGTGTTGTGCTTTTTTTTAATATTATTTATTCATTTGATAGGGAAAATATAATACAGATATTGATAAACATACACTTTTACCCTAATAAATAAAAGTAAAAAATAAAAAATACATACATTTTATAAAAAAGTAATACAGTAAAAAAGACAAAGGATATATATTTTTTATAAATACATAAAAGTAAAGCATCAAAAATGTATACATTTTTAAACATTTAATTTAAAAAAACAGAACAAAGGAAACTAAAATAAATACATATAAGTAAAAAATTTAAAATAAATCAAATATTTTTAAAAAGACAATTAAAGACAAACGAATAATTTTTAAAAAATAATTAAATTTTTTTAAAAAGTCATACCAAAAAAAAGACAAAGGAAAAATTTTTCATAAATACATAAAAGTAAAAAATTTAAATATAGACATTTAAATTTAAATATAGACATATGTTGTGCTTTTTTTAATATTATTTATTCATTTGATAGGGAAAATATAATACAGATATTGATAAACATACACTTTTACCCTAATAAATAAAAGTAAAAAATAAAAAATACATACATTTTATAAAAAAGTAATACAGTAAAAAAGACAAAGTATATATATTTTTTTATAAATACATAAAAGTAAAGAATTAAAAATGTATACATTTTTAAACATTTAATTTAAAAAAAACAGAACAAAGGAAGCTAAAATAAATACATATAAGTAAAAAATTTAAAATAAATCAAATATTTTAAAAAGATAATTAAAGACAAACGAATAATTTTTAAAAAATAATTAATTTTTTTAAAAAGTCATACCAAAAAAAAGACAAACGAAAACATTTTCATAAATACATAAAAGTAAAAAATTTAAGATAAATAAATACATTTTAAAAAATGTAATAAAGAAAATAAAACAAAGAAGAAAATGAATGAATACCATCCATCCATCCATCCATCTTCTTCCGCTTATCCGAGGTCGGGTCGCGGGGGAAGCAGCCTAAGCAGGGAAGCCCAGACTTCCCTCTCCCCAGCCACTTCCTCCAGCTCCTCCCGGGGGATCCCGAGGCGTTCCCAGGCCAGCCGGGAGACATAGTCTTCCCAACGTGTCCATTGGTGAGGATGGGAACGTAGATCGACCGGTAAATTGAGAGCTTTGCCTTCCGGCTCAACTCCTTCTTCACCACAACGGATCGATACAGCGTCCACATTACTGAAGTCGCCGCACCGATCCGTGACTTGTTCTGTATATTGTAGAGTATTTTGTATTTTTATAGTGTTTTGTATATTGTACAGGGTTGCTTATTATTTTTATTGGATGGTAGTCTGTTTATTTCAATTGTTAGTTTTTTCTTTATTACCTCTTGTGTAATTTATTTTTACCCCATATTTGTTCCCACTACCGCACCTTAAATTGGAGTCCTTAATCTCGTTATTTGCAGATATAATGACAATAAAGTCCATGCTATTATATTCTATTCTATACTATTCTATGTGTATATGTATGTTTGTACAGTGAATGTGTATGTACAGTATGTGTATATGTATGTGTGTACAGTGAATGTGTATGTACAGTATGTGTATATGTATGTTTGTACAGTGAATGTGTATGTACAGTATGTTTATATGTATGTTTGTACAGTGAATGTGTATATACAGTACGTGTATATATGTTTGTACAGTGAATGTATATATGTATATTTGTACAGTGAATGTGTATGTACAGTACGTGTATATGTATGTTTGTACAGTGAATGTGTATGTACAGCATGTGTATATGTATGTTTGTACAGTGAATGTGTATGTACAGTACGTGTATATGTATGTTTGTACAGTGAATGTGTATGTTCATATGTACAGTATGTGTATATGTATGTTTGTACAGTGAATGTGTATGTACAGTACGTATATATGTATGTTTGTACAGTGAATGTGTATGTACAGTATGTGTATATGTATGTTTGTACAGTGAATGTGTATGTACAGTATGTGTATATGTATGTTTGTACAGTGAATGTATATGTTCATATGTACAGTATGTGTATATGTATGTTTGTACAGTGAATGTGTATGTACATGTATGTGTATATGTATGTTTGTACAGTGAATGTGTATGTACAGTACGTGTGTATGTATGTTTGTACAGTGAATGTGTATGTACAGTATGTGTATGTTTGTACAGTGAATGTATATGTACCGTATGTGTATATGTATGTTTGTACAGTGAATGCATATGTACAGTATGTGTATATGTATGTTTGTACAGTGAATGTGTATGTACAGTATGTGTGTATGTATGTTTGTACAGTGAATGTATATGTACAGTATGTGTATATGTATGTTTGTACAGTGAATGTGTATGTACAGTATGTGTATATCAGGGGTGTCCAAACTTTTTCCACTGAGGGCCGCACACGGAAAAATTAAAGCATGTGGGGGCCATTTTGATATTTTTCATTTTCAAACCATAACAAAATATATGTATTTTTTTATTTATTTTACCTTTAGGGGTCCCGGGAACCATAAAGGGTCTCAGTCATTAAAATGTTAAAAATAAGTCAGATTATTATCATTTTTTAAATTATTTAACGCTTACAGTAAATCTCTATATCAACTTCAAGTTATATATATATATATATATATATATATATATATATATATATATATATATATATATATATATATATATATATATATATATATATATATATATATATATATATATATATATATATATATACGAAATCTATATGAAATACTCGAGTTGGTGAATTCTAGCTGTAAATAACCACGCCCCCCGCCCCCAAACAACCCCCTCCCACACCCGACCAAGCCCCCCCCCCCCCCCCCCCCCCACCTCCCGATATTGGAGGTCTCAAGGTTGGCAAGTATGCTACTACACAATACATGCAATATTTACCACATAAAACATTTTAAAGTGAAATATTTGAAGTAATTGGAGCGCTGAAAATAATTCATTACAACATGGATTTTTTGTCATTATTATTATTTTTTTGAGCAATGGCAAAAAAAAGAAAAACAAAGAAAGACAAAAGGGGAAAAAAAACAGCCTGCATGGCAGCTTTTGTGTCAACATTGCAACTTTTTTCTCATTAGATTTCACCTCTTTCCACATTTTTTTTAATGTTCTTTTTTTATTTTTACAATAGTATTTCCAGAATGTGTGGCGGGCCGGTAAACAATTAGCTGCGGGCTGCAAACGGCCCCCGGGCCGCCCTTTGGACATCCCTGGACTGTATATGCATGTTTGTACAGTGAATGTGTATGTACAGTATGTGCATATGTATGTTTGTACAGTGAATGTGTATGTACAGTATGTGCATATGTATGTTTGTACAGTGAATGTGTATGTACAGTATGTGTATATGCATGTTTGTACAGTGAATGTGTATGTACAGTATGTGCATATGTATGTTTGTACAGTGAATGTGTATGTACAGTATGTGCATATGTATGTTTGTACAGTGAATGTGTATGTACAGTATGTGCATATGTATGTTTGTACAGTGAATGTGTATGTACAGTATGTGTATATGCATGTTTGTACAGTGAATGTGTATGTACAGTATGTGTATATGTATGTTTGTACAGTGAATGTGTATGTACAGTATGTGTATATGTATGTTTGTACAGTGAAGATTTAATTAATAATTTGAAATGCAACCGTTGTTAATAGTAGAACGTTCGCGCTGTCGTGTTGTATCTAAAGACCCTGAAGGCAGCATTACTATGACGTGAGGCAGACTTTTGTGTCAACATTGCAACTTTTTTGCGTTAGATTTCACCTCGTTCCACATTTTTTTTAATGTTCTTTTTTTATTTTTACAATAGTATTTCCAGAATGTGTGGCGGGCCGGTAAACAATTAGCTGCGGGCCGCAAACGGCCCCCGGGCCGCCCTTTGGACATCCCTGGACTGTGTATGCATGTTTGTACAGTGAATGTGTATGTACAGTATGTGTATATGTATGTTTGTACAGTGAAGATTTAATTAATAATTTGAAATGCAACCGTTGTTAATAGTAGAACGTTCGCGCTGTCGTGTTGTATCTAAAGACCCTGAAGGCAGCATTACTATGACGTGAGGCAGACGCGCGCTCCCGCCCGTACGTGACTCCTTCCCCCCCGTCCAGCGTACGTGCGCGCTCCTGGTATCGCGTGGTGGAGCAGAGCGACCATATTGCTGCTAGTGGCTGAGGAAGGCTTGTTGTCCCCCTCGATACATCTCCGGACGCGGATTTAGCCATTTTTTTTTTACATGTTTTAACCGAGCGTGAACCTCTCTGCGTCTTAGACTGAAAACATTTTGGTCTAAGAGCGACGGAGTAGCGACACGCTTCACTTTTTTCCCCCCGAGAAACCTACTCGGTCACGGGGAGGGGAAGGTGGACTGGTAATCCCGAAGCGGCGGCGGGGGGGGAGGGAGGAAGGAAGGAAAGGAAGACGCTGGTTGGGGGAAATGGCCGCTCAGGTGGAGGCTCTCCTGCCGGGCAACCCGCTCGTTAAAGCCGAGGAGCACGGCAAGGTAATCCGCGGCGAGCCGGAGGAGGACGACGACGTCGCCGGGCTGGAGCGAGGGAGCCGCGATCCGGAGGCGGGCGAGGGGGGCTCTGACAGCGAGGCCCGGCCGGGCGAGGACAGCGCGGAAGGCAGCAAGGAGTTTACCGAGGCCCCCCCGCCCAAGGTGAACCCGTGGACGAGGAAGATGAACGCGGTGACGGTGGTCAGCGTGAACGGGCAGGCACATCACGGTGGGTCAGCCTTCCTTTATGTTCGCCAGCAGCTGTCACTCAGGCTGGGTGGGGGTGGAGGGGGGGGTCAGGCACCGGCACCGATCAAAATGTCAAGCCCGGTCCGGCTTGTGGCCCCCCGCATGCTGGTTTATATTTGGACCCTGCTGGAGGCTATTCCTGGAACCCAGTAGTGTCTCGTTGCACAAGACATGCTCACACCCTTTTTTGTGCGTTTAAAATGGAACTTTTATTTTGCACACTTTTAAGTGACTTAAACGATCAAAGGTGGCAGACGTCAAAAAGACTTACAAAATGTCCCTGGAAAGACATTTTTAAACCCGAGTAGACACACCCTCAAACACACAAAATGTCTGTCCGCCGCTGTTTTGCATTGAATTAAACAAACACCCATGCAAAAAAGCCCCAACTCGCACAAGCTAATGCTAATGCTAACAATAGCTAACGCCTCGTCGGCCTAGCGCGACGCCGGGGCCCTTCCTAGTGCCCCCCCCCCCCGGGTTGCGTGGACGCGTACCCCCGGTTCCGGGGAGCGGCGCCCATCGCCATACCAAACCCGACAGTTTCCCGTTAAAAACAAAACAAAAAAAGAGCAAGTTTTATTTATGAGACGTCACGTGTTCCCTCCACGTGTTCCCGCAGAGGAGAAAAGGCATGGCGTGCTATAGCACTTAGCCCGGCTAGCTCCACTCGACCAAAAAAAAACAAAAATCCCACGCCCAGTGTTGGTGACTTTTCTTTTGTTTATTACCGGTTGGTCGAGCCGGTTCTCGCGTGTTCGGTAACCGCCGCCTAGTGTTACCGGTTAGCTAGTGTTAGCTAAGCTATCGCGTGTGTGCAAGTCATGGTGGTTGTTGCATAAGCGAAACCTAACGAGGGGGAACACAACACTGGCGACAGTGTACACTATTTAAACGGTTATCTGTTCGCAATATATTTATTTTTGTTTAATAAGGTGTTAAGTAGACTGGCGGTCATCGTTGCAAAGACAACGTGTCTCTCAGCCATTTGTCCCCCAACCCCCATTTTGCTGGCTGTATTTAAATTGCATGGCTGGCTTACGGCAGCAGTGTGTACGACCAAAAGTTCAGGAACTTTAAGTTCCTGGAACCTCTAGTTCAGTGGTTCTTAACCTTGTTGGAGGTACCGAACCCCACCAGTTTCATATGCGCATTCACCGAACCCTTATTTAGTGAAAAATAAAATGTTTTTTTTTCCAAATTCAAGACAAAGTTATATGTTTTTGGTAACACTTTAGTATGGGGAACATATTCTAAGTAACACAGACTTAATTTAGAGTTTTTTGGACAGTAGGGAACATATTCTAAGTAACACAGACTTCATTTAGAGTTATTTGGACACTAGGGGAACATATTCTAAGTAATAAAGACTTAATTTAGAGTTATTTGGTTAGAGTCAGGGTTACAGGGTTAGGGTTATAATAAAAATACAATGTTTTTTTTCCAAATTCAAGACAAAGTTATATGTTTTTGGTAACACTTTAGTATGGGGAACATATTCTAAGTAACACAGACTTAATTTAGAGTTATTTGGACACTAGGGGAACATATATTCTAAGTAACAAAGACTTCATTTAGAGTTATTTGGACACTAGGGGAACATATTCTAAGTAATAAAGACTTAATTTAGAGTTATTTGGTTAGGGTCAGGGTTAGAGGGTTAGGTTATTATACAAATAAAATGTTTTTTTTTCCCAAATTCAAGACAGTTATATGTTTTTGGTAACACTTTAGTATGGGGAACATATTCTAAGTAACACAGACTTAATTTAGAGTTTTTTGGACACTAGGGAACATATTCTAAGTAACACAGACTTCATTTAGAGTTATTTGGACACTAGGGGAACATATATTCTAAGTAACAAAGACTTAATTTAGAGTTTTTTGGACACTAGGAAACATATTCTAAGTAACACAGACTTAATTTAGAGTTATTTGGACACTAGGGGAACATATTCTAAGTAACACAGACTTAATTTAGAGTTATTTGGACACTAGGGGAACATATTCTAAGTAATAAAGACTTAATTTAGAGTTATTTGGTTAGGGTCAGGGTTAGAGGGTTAGGGTTATAATAAAAATAAAATGTTTTTTTTCCCAAATTCAAGACAGTTATATGTTTTTGGTAACACTTTAGTATGGGGAACATATTCTAAGTAACACAGACTTAATTTAGAGTTTTTTGGACACTAGGGAACATATTCTAAGTAACAAAGACTTCATTTAGAGTTATTTGGACACTAGGGGAACATATTCTAAGTAATAAAGACTTAATTTAGAGATATTTGGTTAGGGTCAGGGTTAGAGGGTTAGGGTTATAATAAAAATAAAATGTTTTTTTTCCAAATTCAAGACAGTTATATGTTTTTGGTAACACTTTAGTATGGGGAACATATTCTAAGTAGCACAGACTTAATTTAGAGTTTTTTGGACACTAGGGAACATATTCTAAGTAACAAAGACTTCATTTAGAGTTAATTGGACACTAGGGGAACATATTCTAAGTAATAAAGACTTAATTTTGAGTTATTTGGTTAGGGTCAGGGTTAGAGGGTTAGGGTTATAATAAAAATACAATGTTTTTTTTCCAAATTCAAGACAAAGTTATATGTTTTTGGTAACACTTTAGTATGGGGAGCATATTCTAAGTAACACAGACTTAATTTAGAGTTTTTTGGACACTAGGGAACATATTCTAAGTAACAAAGACTTAATTTAGAGTTATTTGAACACTAGGGGAACATATTCTAAGTAACAAAGACTTAATTTAGAGTTATTTGGTTAGGGTCAGGGTTAGAGGGTTAGGGTTATAATAAAAATAAAATGTTTTTTTTCCCAAATTCAAGACAGTTATGTTTTTGGTAACACTTTAGTATGGGGAACATATTCTAAGTAGCACAGACTTAATTTAGAGTTTTTTGGACACTAGGGGAACATATTCTAAGTAACAAAGACTTAATTTAGAGTTATTTGGACACTAGGGGAACATATTTTAAGTAAAAAATACTTAATTTAGAGTTATTTGGACACTAGGGGAACATATTCTAAGTAATAAAGACTTAATTTAGAGTTATTTGGTTAGGGTCAGGGTTAGAGGGTTAGGGTTATAATAAAAATACAATGTTTTTTTTTCCAAATTCAAGACAAAGTTATATGTTTTTGGTAACACTTTAGTATGGGGAACATATTCTAAGTAACACAGACTTAATTTAGAGTTTTTTGGACACTAGGGAACATATTCTAAGTAACAAAGACTTCATTTAGAGTTATTTGGACACTAGGGGAACATATTCTAAGTAATAAAGACTTAATTTAGAGTTATTTGGTTAGGGTTATAATAAAAATAAAATGTTTTTTTTCCAAATTCAAGACAAAGTTATATGTTTTTGGTAACACTTTAGTATGGGGAACATATTCTAAGTAACACAGACTTAATTTAGAGTTTTTTGGACACTAGGGAACATATTCTAAGTAACAAAGACTTCATTTAGAGTTATTTGGACACTAGGGGAACATATTCTAAGTAATAAAGACTTAATATAGAGTTATTTGGTTAGGGTCAGGGTTTGAGGGTTAGGGTTATAATAAGGCCATGCCGAATAAGGCATTAATAAGTACTTAAAGGCCTACTGAAATGAATTTTTTTAATTTAAACGGGGATAGCAGATCCATTCTATGTGTCATGCTTGATCATTTCGCGATATAATAATAATTTCACACATAAGTCGCTCCGGAGTATATGTCGCACCCACGGCCAAACTATGAAAAAAAACTGTGACTTATAATTAGAGATGATGCTCGAAACTAGTTTTCCCGGTTGTTCGATAAGAAAAGAACAGAGTCCTCGGACTCAAATCCGTTTTTGAGAACAGGTACCTGTTATAGAGACCACTACAGTAAAGAAAAAGAGTTGTTTCCTTATTCGAATCCCTGAGAAGGAATCCCTTCCCACAGGAAATGCCCTGTGGGACGCAATGTTATGCCCATTTGATTGTAGACTCTTACTGACACTTTGTGGCGATATGAAAATACTATGCGTCATTAGTTTGGGCACTTCCGGGTTGGCGAGTAAGTTCAGTTCATGAGACAATTGAGAAGTAGACAAGTTGTGTTAGCTCCTACAAGCCTTGGAAAAGATAAGTCTGTAAGTAAACTGTTTAACTTGTTTATATAACTCAATATTAAAGGCCTACTGAAATTAATTTTTTAAATTTAAACAGGGATAGCAGATCCATTCTATGTGTCATACTTGATCATTTCGCGATATTGCCATATTTTTGCTGAAAGGATTTAGTAGAGAACATCGACGATAAAGTTTGCAACTTTTGGTCGCTGATAAAAAAAGCCTTGCCTGTACCGGAAGTAGCGTGACGTCACAGGTTGAAGAGCTCCTCACATCTGCACATTGTTTTCAATCATGGACGCCAGCAGCGTGAGCGATTCGGACCGAGAAAGAGACGATTACCCCATTAATTTGAGCGAGGATGAAAGATTTGTGAATGAGGAAAGTGAAAGTGAAGGATTAGAGGGCAGTGGAAGCGATTCAGATAGGGAAGATGCTGTGAGAGGCGGGTGGGACCTGATATTCAGCTGGGAATGACTACAACAGTAAATAAACACAAGACATATATATATACTCTATTAGCCACAACACAACCAGGCTTATATTTAATATGCCACAAATTAATCCGCATAACAAACACCTCCCCCCTCCCGTCCATATAACCCGCCAATACAACTCAAACACCCGCACAAAACACTCAATCCCACAGCCCAAAGTACCGTTCACCTCCGTAAAGTTCATACAGCACATATATTTCCCCAAAATTACGTACGTGACATGCACATAGCGGCACGCACGGACGGGCAAGCGATCAAATGTTTGGAAGAAAGCTTCCTTACTCACGGTAGCGTGTCTGCTATCCAACTCAAAGTCCTCCTGGTTGTGTTGCTGTAGCCTGCCGCTAATACACCGATCCCACCTACAGCTTTCTTCTTTGCAGTCTTCATTGTCCATTAAACAAATTGCAAAAGATTCACCAACACAGATGTCCAGAATACTGTGGAATTTTGCGATGAAAACAGAGCTGTTTGTATTGGGACACAATGGTGTCCCAATACTTCCGCACAATCCGTGACATCATGCGCAAACTTCATCATACAGAGACGTTTTCAGCCGGATATTTCCCGGGAAATTTAAAATTGCACTTTATAAGTTAACCCTGCCGTATTGGCATGTGTTGCAATGTTAAAATTTCATAATTGATATATAAAATATCAGACTGCGTGGTCGGTAGTAGTGGCTTTCAGTAGGCCTTTAAGAGCCAATATGTTACTAATTTGCATGTTAATAAGCAACTAATTAATGGTGAATATGTTCCCCATACACAAAATGAACCGTGCATGAACGTCACCTTGTTCAAACAACAAAACCAACACAGTGCATAAACTCACCACAAATTACACACCTGCAAATCAGTCTGACTTCTGCTGTTGCCATATCCGTAATACACCGATAGGGAGAAGTTTGTATTTACATGAGTCGGGTGTGTTTTGACCTCTACCTTGAATTGATTAACGTGGACCCCGACTTAAACAAGTTGAAAAATGTATTCGGGTGTTACCATTTAGTGGTCAATTGTACGGAATATGTACTGTACTGTGCAAAGGCAGTGCCTTTAAGCTTTATTGGCGCTCTGTACTTCTCCCTACGTCCGTGTACACAGCGGCGTTTTAAAGTCATACATTTTGCTTGTTGAAACCGATACCGATAATTTTGAAACCGATAATATCCGATATTACATTTTAAAGCATTTATCGGCCGATAATATCGGCAGTCCGATATTATCGGACATCCCTACTTGGAATAAAAAAAAGAAAGCGGATAAATGGGAGGGAAGGAAAGAGAAGCAAACTGTATTAACTTTGTAGTTGTAGTTTCTAGAACTATAGGTTTCCGTGGAAGTGTGCGGTTTGTGTTTCCACAGCGTTTCTCACTTCCAGGGTAGTTTATACAAATCAGGCTGACGGCGTATGGAGGAGTGGTTTAGCATATTTCACCATGTAAATAAACAACATTAAGTCGCAGTTATTTCACTTAAGTCTAAGTAAATGAAATATAAAGCAATAAGATACAAATTGATATGATTTAAAAAATAAAGTGTACTGAATTGTTCATTAAAAAAATCTGGATTTTTGTCCGCAATGTCCAACAGTCAGAAAGTTGTCCTCTCGGTAAATGACGAATTCATGAGCGTCCATTTCAGCTGTAAATAACAATATATAAATAATAAATGTCAGTGTTTATCTCCCGCCGACAACACGAACGCATCACTCTAGCTTGTTAGCATTAGCGTTCTGTTCACTCGGGTTGTGGCTAATAGCTACACAAATGTAGTGTCACTGACTACTTTTACCATATGCAATAAAGTAAATGGTTAATATTTGATGTTATTTACTTTTGAGGCACTTGTGTACTGTCTCCTATATTTCACATTTATCCAACGAAGTCAGAGTAGTAAGCAGCTGAGGTCGTTGCCTAGAGTCCGGCTTCATACGCCATCGTAAATACGTTTAAAAGAGTCTGTCGACTTCTCGTAGCTTCGTGAATCGAAATTAAGTTTGTAAAAATAACAACAATAAACTTGCATGTAGTTTAAAGACTACGACTAACACT
Organism: Entelurus aequoreus; assembly: GCF_033978785.1. Lineage (NCBI taxonomy): Eukaryota > Metazoa > Chordata > Actinopteri > Syngnathiformes > Syngnathidae > Entelurus > Entelurus aequoreus. The sequence continues at coordinate 84,080,233 of NC_084735.1, forward strand.
GCAAGATATTTTTAATGATCAGCGTTCTTCGGCACAACGATTCCCCGCAAAAGCTCCTGTGGTTCTACTTTCTCTCAGTTAAGTATTTTGTAATAGAAATACACAAGAAATAAACAAGTCTCCCTGTATATCCTGATGGTGGTTTTATTTATTTATTTGGATTAGGACAATGCATATTCATACATAGAACATCAATGTAAATATGCTGGAGTTAGCACAATAGCTAGATTTCATCTGTTGTCCTAAGGCAGGTTAATACAGTAAACTTTCAACAGGTGATAATACAACAGAATACATACATCACAAGTCATTACACATTACAAGCATACCATAAGCACATACCATGGACAAAAGAATAAAACAAAACAAATGTGTGTTTGAAAAATACGTCTTAGGAACGCCCCCAACTGTGTTCAACCAATCAGCTTAGTACAGCACAGCCCGTCCCTGAAAAGGTTCTGGGTACATTCCAAAAGTGCCACCTAGCATGCAGGAATTAAGATAGGGTTCTTGAAGAAGTAGTTTTTGGTGGAAACACAGGGGGAACTTATGGGAAAGTTCTTACGGTGGAAAAGGACCTATTGAATTGATCCAACATTAGCATGTTTTATTGTTGTCAATACGGTTGTCGAAGCAGATCATACAGTACATGTTTTGTGACCCTTTACTAACACTGAAACATCCATTTTTTTTCTACACCCCTTGTCCTCAGAATGACTGGTGAGATATGATAGACTTTAGTCATCCCACAATGGGGAAATTATGTGGGTGCAGTGCAGATACAAAAAGTTCACAAAAACAAGTGGGAAACATGAGACCTCCTTTTAGGTTTTAAAACAAATTCACAAGAATACAACTGAAAAGTTGTAAGCCCTTTGAGACACTTGTGATTTAGGGCTATATAAATAAACATTGATTGATTGATTAATATGCATGCCAGGCCAGTAGTTGGTAATGTTGTGTTGTATAGAGACTGCAGTGACCATAATGTCCTTTAAAAATTATCCTCTTTAGTGAACATGTGATATGTAAATTAATACTATGGCAAGTAAAATGGTGGCCGTGTATTACAGTTACACTTTATTCAAGGAATTTGTACGCTAAAAAGCTGACTTTCACCATTGTTTTATTCATATGGAAATAGAAATGCAACAACTTTCAAAAATGTCTTCCTTAGTAGCAAATTTTTTAAGCATGTCCCAAAGGACCAAAAATTATATCGTCATGCAAACAATTGGCCAGAACGTAGGATTTTACGGTGTATGTGGTTTCATGTTAGGGCTGGGCGATATGGCAGAAAACTGTATCACGTTATAAGTGTTTTATATCGGTCGATATCAATAATTATTATTTTTATGGCCTATTAAAAATAAGGACCAGGAGAAAAATATATATTAAATGTAAATATATTTATTTAAATGGTATCCTTCCACTGATTAAAATCCCCTCAGCTATCAAGGCAAATAAAGGAAAGGAAATGTCATCACAAGCATGGAAAACACTCAATGTATACAAAATTCCAACACTTAACAATAATCTCTTAAAGTAAAGGTGCAAAAATTAGGAAAGTCTAAGAAATGCTTAATAAAATGTAAGAAAATAGTGAAAGTGTGTAAATGTCAACAGATAAATCTGAGAATAAGTACTTTCTGCAGGTTTAGTGCCAGGAAGTTACTGCTATGCTCTAAAGGGTGAGCGCGGCTAAGTTGATGTGGTATTGCCGGTCTTGCATCATTTACAGACCACATTGGTCTGACTGCGTTTTCGTTTTTAAAACATCCAAAAAAACCATCCTGACCATCCTGTTCTTCGCTCTGTGCAGCACTTAGTTTGAGTTTCTCCTCTCACTCCACGCAAAGAATCAACCGCAAGTCAACGACATGGTGCAACCAAACCTGATCGTCGATACTGTTAACTGATTTACCAGAGCGCGAGTGCTTTTGTTCATGCAAACAACCTTGCCTGGCAACTTCGTTTCTTCCGATATAAAAAAAAATGGAATGGTTTTATTGAACACATTTTTTTACAGATATCGACTACGTCTCTATCGCGATATGTATTAGGGCTGGGCGATATATCGAGTTTGTAAGATATATCAGTATATTTTCATACAAGATATGAATTAAGAAAATATCATAATATCGATATAATTGATTTCACGTTAAAATGACCAAACGCCGCTTATTTGTTGTGTTCCTTGTTCTCCCCCGCTCCCCCTCCATGAGCTACTAAACCCCTCCCCTTCCTCCTTCCAAGACGTGCTTGCATATATAAGAACATCCATGATTGGTTGGTTGGTTGTTTACTATGATGAGTCACGATTGGTTAGGGACAGGCCAATCAGAGGCAAGATAGGGCGGGTCATCGAACCAGTAAGGGAAATCAAAAAGTGCCTGCCTGCAAATGTATTTTTTTATGAGTTTGATAAATGTTGTATTATTTGCACGGCTATGTTATTTATTTTACATAGGAATACTATTTTTCTATTTTATTTATGTTATGTGATTCTGACTTAAACAGTTTTTCTGTGCTGTTAATACCCATATAGACTAACTGGGTTAATAAAAGTGCCACTGACAGCTTACAGTACAGTTGTCATTCACTTCAATTTCACTAAATATCGCTCAAAAATTAATATCTTTATATGTATACTTTCACCGAAAATATATCGAGATATATATCGAATATCGAGTTGGTAAGTAAAAAGATATCGAGGTATACTTTTTCATCCATATCCCCCAGCCCTAATATGTATTGATATTATTTTGTCGCCAAGCCCATTTCAAGTGAATATATTTCAGGTAGAAAGCCACCCGGATTAATTAGGTCATGGTGATATGAATTGACCTGGTGTCAGCTGAATACACCACATGTTCTCACAACCACCCGTCACCACATAAGCGGTGTCCCAAATGGACAGATGTAGTCGAAGCAACTGTTTTGTCAGTGGGACAACATATGGAAAGGATTAGCCGCCAAAGAAAACCCTAATGTTGCGTTTAAAAAAATACTATAAAGACCAACACAAGTTTGGGAGTTGAATCTTTGCGAAAGGTTGTGTTTAACTCTTATCACCAGTGTGTACTCTGTGTGTCCTTGGAAGAAATCCAGTCGCGGATAAGAGCAGTCTAAAGAGTGGAAATGTACAGTATTTCAACATCAATGTAAAATGGAAGAATAGCCTGGAGAAATAAATAAGTCCAACATACAAAGATGCTTTTTGTGAAAATGTGACCTACACTTAACTCGGGAGCACTACTTGTCCGATAAGCCCTAAATACAAAGATTAGATATATATCTTATTTTCTAAAAGTGGAACACAAGACAAGGCCTGGGTGAATTCTGCCATGAGGAGATCAGCATTTTCTATAATCAGTCACAGTGCTACACAGGTACGCATTAGGTCATCACATTGAAGAGAGTTATTTTCTGTGGTGACAAACATTTCCAGAGGTGCTATAATGGTTATGCCACCAATCAGTATCAGACGGTTTCTGTGAAAATGTACGTGATCGGCCAATACCGATTGATACCTTTCCAGGCCTCGAATTTTAACTTTTTAAGGTCAACATGAATGTTTTTTGAAGTAACACCTTTGTCATGAAAAAAACACAAGTAATGTAAAAAAAAACCTGTTTACTTTTAGATATCAAAATGAAACACAAAGCAGTTTGGCTAATGAATATGAATTGTAATAAACAAGCTTTGTTTTTCTCTTGGTTCAGTACAACAGTTTGGTCAACAAAAATCAAGAGGAGTGACACCTCACACATTGAATACACAATCTTCACAGCCTCCGTTCAATTCGATGAGATGACAAAACATTTGAGCTAGTATTGATGTTATTTGACCACTGATACAGTTTGCAGTTAAAGGAGTGAACATCCCAGTAAACAAAGTAAGGACTTTATAAACAAGTTGTGACTATGTTCACGACACTTCGTCTGCATCATTAACTCTCAGTCACAGCAGCTGATGGACGCTGTATTTACAAAATAGAAGTAGCATCAAATAGTTTTCTACTTCGCTTTATACTTTAAGTGTGGGGACAAGTGCGTCCGTCTCCAATATTGTCCACACCTGTCGCCATCCAAACACAGCAGTGCGCTCTTAACCGCACGCCGGGAAGCGAGGGGAAATTACGTTAAACCAAGCGCTTGGCTCTGTTTACTCCGAGGGGAAATCTCCCGAGCAAAGTCTGTGTCGTTGGTCCGCCATGATTATAAAGCCAAACGACGCTAGTGCGCATGCGCCTGACTGGGTGTTGCCTAAAATGCATTAATAAATGACGGGGTTTCGGTAATTAAAATTTTTTACTTATTACTAACCGTCGGAAATTTTATTGCAAATGATCATTGTACCGTTTATTGTTACATCCCTCGTCCATTAACAAGTAAAAAGTCATGGGCGGTCACGGCATGTTCTTTCCGCGGATGGTGGTACATTTTTTAGGGCATTACGGCGGCAAATGACAGGGCGGTCGCAGCTTTTGCCGCAGTTGCCATGGTTACATTAGAGCCCTGCCTTTCCAGTGGACCTTTTAATTTTGGTCCCCCAGCTGACAGGTGACTAGCAGCTAATGTTGTAGTCCCGTAAATTAATAATCATCAACTCCATTTTCCATTGCTGAAAATAAACTACATTTCTTACATGTTTCATTATCACTGGAGGACGATGCTAAACATGTTTACACGCTGAGTAAAAACGAGCAAGAGCAGACAAGACGACATGCTACACGCTAAGCGAGCTGCTAAGCTAGCTTGAAACACTTTAAATAAAGTTTAGGAAGTGTAGATGGAAGTGTTTTACAGCAGATATTGCTTAAATGTCTTTTGAGTTTGTAATACACAACACAATGCGATAGGACACCAATCTGTACTGACTTAAAAACATGAACCGTCATATTACAATGTCTGGGAAGTGTTAGCTCACGTTTCATGTTTTGTGTGTACACAGCGAGCTCGACAGTGTGATGCATGTATCATGAGAAATGTTATTGTGACTCACTCCATGGACAGTTGTCTGTCTGGTCCAGCTGGCTGGGGAAGTTTTTTCAAGTTGACTTTGGGTAAGCAATCCATTTATGTTGGTATAGCTTGGCTCCAAGTTCCACATTTACACTGTCAAGTCACGCCGACCTCATCACTCACTCGGCTTCCGTATGCTCCAAAGTTTCACTCACATTTCATCCTCCGTATATTCAGCTTCAAAAAGATAAGGTTGTGAATCCTCATTTGTCCAAAAATAGTCGTCTTCGTTGTTTATTACCAAGTCTGCCGTGATTAGAATACACTCGCGTTTGCTTTCGTAAGTAGGAAGTGCGCCGCTTTGGAAACGCAAATAAATGCGCTGTGGAAAGACGTTCCGGTAATGCATAAAATGACCAAAATACGGTAAATATTGAACATTTAACATATTGTTCTGAACTTTAGAATCCTAAGAAATTGTCTCTCATAATGATTGTGAACAAAAGGCAAAATTCCAGTCCCCCTTCAAAATTTCCAAACATAGCAATGCATTTAAACCAAACCGGTTTGGTAGTGTACACATTCGTCTGTTTTCATTGGTACAACTTGTAAAGGTTCCCGAAATGGTGTCACTCCTGTGTTAATGGCAAGTACAACAACAATTGTATTGCATTATTATACTTTATTAACATTTAAACATGTTTTTGTATATAAATATTTAACTGTAACCCTGTGGGTGCATTCCTGCGACCAGACACTTTCATTCCAGAGTAAAAATGTCCTCTGCTCCACCTCAGCATGCACACCCGACACACCCACCATCAGCTGTTTGAGATGAGCTCTTGTCTTCCGAGTGATCCGGCTCGGACTGCTTTATCTGGCCCGGGGTCGCGTCTGCACCCAGTGATAGAGCTCGAGAGGGTGTGGACCGCTCCCACTGACGACATGTCCAGTGGGTCTCTGTATCGATGCCGTTGAGCTTCCAGGGCCCGAGACTTCATTAAGGTCTCAAAACAGGTTTTTCCTAGTGCAGTGAAAACCTTGAGAAGAGCTTGCACGGGGGTTGTTGTTGTTTTGAAAGACCTCCGAGCTGATTGGATTAGTGAGTCATTGTCAATAAATAGCGTGCTAGTGTGTCGCTCTACAAACACCGTCGTCCTCTTCAGTCTGTTCAATGTGCGGCCTTTTTGGAAATGTGGCAGGTTGTGTACCTTGTACTTTTAAACTGAATGGCCTCAGTTTATTTGCCGTCCCTACAAATGTCCACTGCAGTTCTCAGTTATTATGACTGTATTATGATGATAGTATATCTGATAGTATATATCTGTATCATGAATCAATTTAAGTGGACCCCGACTTAAACAAGTTGAAAAACTTATTCGGGTGTTACCATTTAGTGGTCAATTGTACGGAATATGTACTTCACTGTGCAACCTACTAATAAAAGTCTCAATCAATCAATCAAGGTGGTCAAACTGGTGTCTCGTCACAGTTTTGGCTTGAAAGTGAAATATAAACAAATATAAATGTTTCAAATTGATTCACCTCAGGATTTGACCACACAATTACTGATGCATTTTATTACTATACATTTATTTTACATACTGTAAAAAAAAAAAAAAAAAGAAGCGCAGTGTTTCCCATAAACTGCCATGATACTTGTGGCAGTGGGGGCGTGGCTATGGACGTGGTCACCATGACATCATCGAGTAATTTGCATAATTTACTACACTGATATGATTTTCTCTAAAAAGGCTCAAAAAATGTATACTTACTAATTAATAATAACAGTTTTGTTTTAAACGTCCATCCATCCATCCATTTTACAATATAATTACAACACTTTATGTACATATTTATATACAGATTTGAACAATAAGTTATTCACTGAAATATATTTATTCATTGTGGTTCTTACAAAAAATATATCTTATAAAAATATAAAAGCTAAAATGTGTCTTAAAGCTCTGCCCCTTTAATTACTGCATACTAAATCATTTAACTTTAGCCTACTACTACAACCATATTATTTACCAGCAACATAAAGTGAAACAGAGGCAGAGGTGTCCTGCCACAGTCAGTAACTAATAAACAGAAAACAGTAGTGGTGGTAGATAGACACAAAGCTTCATCAAACGTCTGAACATAGAGCTCCAAAAATCTTGATCCTACACTTCTCTTTTGTAAAGTAAATCTGAACAGCCGATATGGGCATCTACATCAACTATATGATTTGCCTGAGAAGCTTGACAGGACCCAAAAAATAAAATATATATATATATTTTTTTTGTGGCGGCCTTAATTCTTTCGTGGCGGGCCGCCACAAATAAATGAATGTGTGGGAAACACTGAAGCGGATGTAGTGGTAAAAAACGCCAGAATTTAGCGTTAAATGTACTTTGGTTTTTACTAGCGATGTCCGATAATGGCTTTTTTGCTGATATCCGATATTGTCCAACTCTTGATTACCGATTCCGAAATCAACCGATACCGATATATAGCGGGGGTGTATATTGTAGTGTCCCGGAAGAGTTAGTGCTGCAAGGGGTTCTGGGTATTTGTTCTGTTGGGTTTATGTTGTGTTACGGTGCGGATGTTCTCCCAAAATGTGTTTGTCATTCTTGTTTGGTGCGGGTTCACAGTGTGGCGCATATTTGTAACAGCGTGAAAGTTGTTTATACGGCCACCCTCAGTGTGACCTGTATGGCTGTTGACCAAGTATGCCTTGCATTCAGTTGTGTGTGTGAAAAGCCGTAGAAGTTATGTGACTGGGCCGGCACGCGAAGGCAGTGCCTTTAAGGTTTATTGGCGCTCTGTACTTCTCCCTACGTCCGTGTACCACTCCGTACAGCAGTGTTTTAAAAAGCCATAAATTTTACTTTTTGAAACCGATACCGATAATTTCCGATATCACATTTTAAAGCATTTATCGGCCGATAATATCGGCAGTCCGATATTATCGGACATCTCTAGTTTTTACATGGAAAGATGTTTTTTACGGTAAAATTCTGCCGACTGAGCTGCCAGTTTTTTTTTACTGTAAAATATATTCAGTTAAACCGATAACTTGCTTTGAAATCATAAGTTAAGCAGGTATTCAAGTATTTATTTTTACTTTAACAAGAAAGAATGTTTGTAATGTATGATAATATAATATCATTGGTAATACTTAGTTTCTTGTATTTTATATAATTTCTTGTCCAGCGCTCTTTTCATTTTTGTTTCCACTTCCTGTTTGCTTCTATTTACTACCACTCCTCTGGTCTGGACACTGGCTCGCACATGTCCCTGATTGGCAATCAGGATGATTTCTATGCCAGCTCTGTTCTGTGGGCGGAGTTGCACTTCACACCTGTTTGCTTTTTTTTTTTTCACATCATAGCTGCATGTCTTTGGGGTTTTTTTGTGTTTTCTGCGTTTTCCATGCACCTGCCTGCCGTCTCTGCATCCCCGGATCTAGAAATACACCAGAACGTAACAAATTGTGGCAGTGTTGGATAATAACGTTTAAAAGCTATGCAATTGCAGGCAGTTTCATTTTAGGTTTTGTAACAGTATTGTAGATACCGCAGTATTGCGGTTTCAAAGTTTTCACAATAATGGTGAGACTGTATCAAACAAACTTGCTTTAGGGGTTTTAAAATAAACTACATCTGCGCTGCACGTAAACAACAAAATCCTGGCATCTAATCACCCTGAGCAGCAAGTGAATGTTCGTAGTAGATAATACGAATTGTGTTTTGGATGTTTTTTGAAAATTGTATCAAACCTTGTTTGTTTGAGTTATGTTGCTAACAAAGAAACCCTGGTGAAAACATCACCTCTTTGGCGGAGGTAAGAAAATCTGCTTTCTGCAAAGCAAAGCGCACCACTTTTTTCTCGAGCGTTTCCCAAGACGACCATTTACCAAAATAATATCGTACCGTGGCCTTAATACCCTGATAACGTACCGTGAGATTTTGATACTGTTACATCCCAAGTACTTTTATTTTTATTTAGTCAAAACACAAAAAAGAAATACATTTAGTAAGAAAGAGGCTTTCATGGGCTGTATAAAATGATGTGGCAGTTTGAAAAGGGCAGAGGTGTCAAAGTCGCAGGGCCACATCGCAGTTATGTGTGGCCCCAGAGGGCCGCTTCTAACAATGAATGCTATTATTACTCAATTTTTTATGCATTTTATTGGTAGATTTTTTTCAAAACTAAAATGAAAAAAAAAAAAATGGTAAGTTGCATTAATTTCACCTTAAAATGTAGTGTATATTACTGTAAATGGAAAAACAATACTGCTGTTTTTATGGTAAAGAAAAAAGGCAGCTCAGTTGCCAGAATTTTACTTACCGTATTTTTCGGTCTATAAGTCGCTCCGGAGTATAAGTCGCTCCGGAGTATAAGTCGCACCGGCCGAAAATGCATAATAAAGAAGGGATAAACATATATAAGTCGCACTGGAGTATAAGTCGCATTTTTGGGGGAAATTTATTTGATAAAAGCCAACACCAAGAATAGACATTTGAAAGACAATTTAAAATAAATAAAGAATAGTGAACAACAGGCTGAATAAGTGTACGTTATACGAGGCATAAATAACCAACTGAGAACGTGCCTGGTATGTTAACGTAACATATTATGGTAAGTCATTCAAATAACTATAACATATAGAACATGCTATACGTTTACCAAACAATCTGTCACTCCTAAATCCCATGAAATCTTATACGTCTAGTCTCTTACGTGAATGAGCTAAATAATATTATTTGATATTTTACGGTAATGTGTTAATAATTTCACACATAAGTCGCTCCTGACTATAAGTCGCAGCCCCGGCCAAACTATGAAAAAAAACTGCGACTTATAGTCCGAAAAGTAGTTATTTTACTGTAAAATAATAAAAACCTCAATTGTTTTTTTTTTTTCCAACCCCAAATCAACAACTGTAAATTTTTTCGGTGTATTACTGTAAATGCCAAAACGGCACCACAGTTTATTACAGTAAAAAAAAGTTTTTTTCATTTAGAGAAAAATGCTGTAAAAACCACAATTCACATTTTTACCATGAAATCTATTGCTACTTTTACATTGCACAATTTGATGGATATCTTGCTTTGAAATCATTATTGGTATTTATTTCTATTTTTTTTTAAATTGTTTGAAAGTTCGATATTATATTTTTGCATAAACTAGACAATATTTAGTTACGCATATTTTTTTTTCCCCTCCAAAAACAGAAAGAATACATTTAGTAAGAAAAGTTACAGTACTTTGATACATATTATTTCCAGACGTTTTAGGGCCAAATAAAACGGAGTGGCGGACCACATCTGGCCCCCGGGCCTTGAGTTTGACACCCGTGACATAGGGGATACACTGCAGTCACACTTTGCAGCTGAAAACTAACAACGTCTGTGGTATGGTCACGTGATCGTGTGACTCCACCATCTGCAGTTGCTCATCGACTGTTCCCTCCATATTTGGGTTTTGCGGACAGGCTCCCCCTCCTTTCTTCACTTCTCACTAGAATCTCACAATCGTCATTTACACTGCCTGCTCAGTGAAATACACGTCTTTTTTTTCCGCTAGGAAAGGAACGGAGCACAAGAAACTTGTACACAGGTCGTCTGTAGTTCTCAATGAGCTCACCAAACCATCCAATCTCTGCCGTGTTTGAGTCTTTTTGAAGTTAGGATGTAATGATTAACAGTTAGGGCTGGGCGATATGGCCTCTTTTTAATTCCGCAATATTTTTAGGCCATGTCACGATACACGATATATATCTCGATATTTTGCCTTAGTCTTGAATGAACACTTGATGCATATAATCACAGCAGTATGAGGATTCTATGTGTCTACATTAAAACATTCTTGTTCATACTGCATTAATATATGCTCATTAAAACTTTCATGCAGAGAGGGAAATCACAACTAAGTCAATTGACCAAAACTGTATGTTATTAAGCAGTGGCAAAAACATTCATGTCATTTCAAAACAGAAAGTGCAAGATTGTCAGAGACATTTAAAAACAAGCTATTAGTGCACTTTTGTGCATGATGTCACTAAGATGACATATCAAAACAACACTAAATTAAAGTACACTTTTTTTGTACACACTACAATGTTTTAAAACAAATAAAGTGCACTTTTGTGCATGATGTCACACAAGATATTTCAATAAGTGTCAAATAAAAATGAGCTGCATAATAGGAAATCAAATAGTGTATGTCCTTCGCTATGTGGTAGGTTCCTGCGGACATTATCTCCTTCTGTTGTTGACTAGTTTTTTCATACGATGTTGATGTGGAAATGGTTGCCTTGGCATGTTGTTGGTGTGGCACCGACCGGAGATGTTGACATGCGGAGTTTCAAGCACTCTTCATTCTCTAGCGGGTGACTTTTCAAATGATGCTACATATTAGCAGTAATTCTACTTTTTGTAGCAACGCTTTTGCCCCACACTTGACAAATTACGGTTGTCTGTTCGACATATTCCCGCTTGAAGCCAAACCACCGCCAGACGTTGGACCCCCTGCTGTTTTTCTTGGGAATTAATTCTTCCTTCATTTGTTACCAGATTCGCACCTTCTTTCTCTTGTATTACCACTCGCACCACAGCTAACGTTATCCATGCTGCTACCTCTCTGCTCCGTGAGGGCGTATACGTATGTGACGTATGTAAGAAGGTGCGCTTGTTTTATGTCACTGTGAGAAGCATAGACAAGAAAGAGTGAGAAGAGCCTGTAGTGTAATGCCCGCAGCTAAAAGCAACTGCGTGAGAACGTACACTCGAATATCACGATATGGTCAATTTCTATATGGCACAGAAACAAACCTGCGATATATCGAGTATATTCGATATATCGCCCAGCCCTGTTAACAGTATTAATGATAAACCGCGGTAAAACTCCCAACAGTTAATATTACCGTTTTAAATTAAAACAATCGTAAAACCGTGATTGATAACCACCCTTCGATAAACTCGTAGACCAATGATACTGCTCATTTACTGGAGAAAAAAAGTCAGCAAGCTAATGGCTGGCGAGGTAGCTAGAATGCTAACATTATACAAGAGCATTGTCTTTGTGGGGCGGTATAGCTCGGTTGGTAGAGCGGCCGTGCCAGCAACTTGAGGGTTGCAGGTTCGATCCCCGCTTCCGCCATCCTAGTCACTGCCGTTGTGTCCTTGGGCAAGACACTTTACCCACCTGCTCCCAGTGCCACCCACACTGGTTTGAATGTAACTTAGATATTGGGTTTCACTATGTAAAGCGCTTTGAGTCACTTGAGAAAAAGCGCTATATAAATGTAATTCACTTCACTTCACTTCACTTTCCCTGTTGAACCACATACCACAATCTAAAGTTGTACAACCACATTACTGACTAAACAACTAAAATATTCAATTGTGTACATTGAACCTACAGACTGTGCTCTCTTACCACATATCTATACTTGGAGAAATATGACACAAAGGCGTCTACAACAGGAAGTGATGTCACATCAATCAGACATGCAACACGCGTTTTTGCCTTAATTATTAATAAACACTTTAAAACCTTTACAAATCAAAATGGAAGAAGGTAAATGTATACAAAGACTCAAAAATAATATGGCTCATAAGAAGCCAGAACATTGTTTCTTCTGCCAACAAAGTATATTGTCTGCAATGTTGGCGCTAGAAATTTTCAAAATGGGTCATCACAATCAAGTCATAAAAATGGGGTCCCACAGTAAATTTTTGGGGTCCCTCTTTTTGGGGGGGGGTTACCCACATATGCGGTCCTCTCCAAGGTTTCTCATAGTCATCCACATTGACGTCCCACTGGGGTGAGTTTTCCTTGCCCGTATGTGGGCTCTGTACCGAGGATGTCGTTGTGGCTTGTACAGCCCTTTGAGACACTTGTGATTTAGGGCTATATAAATAAACATTGATTGATTGATTGATTGATTGTAAGCGTTTTGAAAACCAATGATAAATGTATGCATTATCCTGTTAGATCTCACATTCTATATTGTGTTAAGAAAAAGGTTGTCATAAATGTTACTTAATTCATAAAAAAATATATACAAAAGAAAACAAATTTGTATGCATATGTAAATGTATTCAGTTATAAAACATTCATTCACTTTCTTCTTTCCTTCATGGATCTAAACTTTACCGCTGCCAGTATTTTTTTCTATATTTTTATTTAATAGGTTGTAGGTTTATTTATTTCAGTATAAAAGTGTAAAAAGTGTTTTGCTTCGGTCATGAAAGTATGATAATCGTGTGCCAGGGCATACATACATTATTTATTTAACGCTTAAATCTCCAGTCTACATGAACTTCAGATCTATTCGTCAATTCCTAGTTTTTTTTTTTTTTTTTATGTTGTTTTTTTGTTTGTTCGTTTTCTGCTCTTTTTGTCAAAGAAAATTGTTCTCTTTATGGCAAACACACAAAATATGCAAAATATTTTTCAAAGTGGAAAATAATGCTGGTTAGCTTGAAGCTAACAGTAGCCTGTCTCCATCCGCGAACGATGTCGATCCAGCGGGAGATAAAAGGGAAGTTTCCATGGACTCACAAAGACTGAAACAACTAATTTACTGGTGACATGGCACAGGATGAAGTTAAAAAGGTGGACTTTTACCTTAGTATTTACCATGCGGTAAAGTTGTCCGAGTGCAAACTGAGGCAGTATTTGTGATTGATAAAACTTTCCGTGAATCAAAATGTAAGAAGTTGTACCGGAAAATTAATTACTTTGAAGACGACCAATAAAAACGCAATAAACTGGGATGGAAATTTGACCCGGCAAATATAAACAAAACAAAACACCGGCCGAAAGCGATACTTTATATAAAAAAAAACAAGCAAACCGGAGTTTTGACCCGGAGAAGGCAGGGTCGGTAAATAAAAAAATTTAAAAATCCAAAACACAGTGGATTAAGAGGAAACACCAATGCTATTGCAAGAGATGTAGAATGAATATACCACATGAACTACAGTAATGTTACCACAGGGTTTCCCATTAATGTAATTGGCTTTTTTTTCCTTTTCTTTTTTACTTGAAAACAAATGAAAGTCATATAACATATTCCAGCCCCCAGAAGAAATCACACAAAGTCAGACGCAATTTTTATTACCAATCTTATGATAACAATCAACGGCACAATTCCAACAGGTTTTACCTCCCATGAAAATTCCTCGAGTCTTCGCTTCCCTGCCCGACACACAACGCTTCCTCATTCTCTGCCAATCACAATTCAGGCTCGGACGGTGTGTTTGTAGACATGGGAAAAACTGACATCAAATCCAAACAACACAAACATAAAACATTAACATTAGCTGGTCAGTAGGAATTTATATAAATATATTGCCTATTATTTGCGCACTATTGACAAGTGATGTACCGAAAACTTGACCACCGAAAAAAGACTTGAGGATGTCAACATGTCTGCAATGTGGACATCATTTTTTATAAATATTGCAGATATAGTTGCGTGTACAGCCATCTACATAATGTGCAACTATTAAGAGGTAGTGGCGCCTTTTAAAAAGAGAAAGTCCATGACGTCATGCTCGCTTCAGCCTCTTTCGTCAGGCACATCGAAGGACAGAAGTCGAGTCTCTAAACACGAGTACATTCTGTAATAGCACCAGAAGAAGATGCTAGATTTGTTGCTAGTTGTTTTTAATTAAAAAAAAAAAAAGAAGTCATTAATAGTCTGTAAACACTTACTTATTGAATATGATTAAAATCAACAGTAAGGTGACTAATTCAGTGTTGACATTGGAGTGGGCCCCAAAGTCAAAAATCTTAAGAACCCTTGCATTAAAACCTCTAAAGTCTTAGTGGCCACATGCTTGTACAGCCACTTTTAGCTCTTATTTCCAGAATTGTGTACACTACTGATTTGGGGTCTTATGGCCACTTATGTGGACACTTATACTGCCATCTGGTGGTGTCAGAGGAGTATAACATGCAATGGAATTTGGAAAAAAAAGTGTAAAAATAAGAATTAGCATGCCACTAAACATGAAGTACACGTTTGTGTACTTATGGACTAAGTACATCATATTAAAAGATGATTCTTAGTTTTTATTCTAATTAGGGTCCAATAAGCCCAAATAGCAAAGAGAAATTTAAAAAAGCGTGTAAACAAACAGCTTCGGCCTTAAGAGGTTAAGCCATTTTTAGGGCGCTCCAGACTACAAGCTTACATTCTTTCACAGATGGGATCGTTTAAAGGATAACTGCACTTTTTTTTTGGAATTTTGCCTATTCACAATCCTGATGAGAGACTAGAAGACAAAAGTTTTTTTTTTTTCTTTTTAATTTGTAAAAATTGTCTTGTTCTTGGCGGGTGGCAACGCAGCTAATGGGAACAAACCATTCTGCCTTTAAATCACATTAAAATATTTCCTTTACGTTCCGTAACCTGTATAATAACAAAGCTGTTGCGACATTGTTTCTGTAAGAGCGAACACAGAGGAACTGTTTTTCTAGCGTTGTACGCATCGTCTTGCGACGGCATAAGCAGTAAGCCAGCTACGGCAAGAGGTAAGCTAGCTACGACAAGAGGTAAGCTAGCTTCTGCTAGCTTACATTCTATAACAGCACCAGAAGAAGATGCTAGATTTGTTGCTAGTTGTTTTTCAATTAAAAAAAGTCATTAATAGTCTGTAAGCACTTGAAAAAATCTCAACAAAGTACCTTGTACAAAAAGCAGCAACAATTGAAAATATGGCAAATTGATTAAAAAAATAGAAATGTTTATACTAATTAATAAAAACAAATGTATGTTTAAATAAATAAGTACCTAATTATGCAAATTAGTCTATGGCATCATTGTGACCACGCCCATAACCACACCCTCAATGCCACAAATATCTTGGCGGTTTAGGGGAAACCCTGTACCGTATGTAAACGTTTAATAATCCATCGTTTATGGCTGATGTAAAATAATCAGAAGAGCTATTACTGGATATTTTTAAAGGTTATTTATATTTAGAGCAAACTAGAAACTTGGAAATTCCGATTTCCCAGGACAAATACAATGCAACATGTGTATGGAGACTCATAATTAGCTGCTCGTCCACCAGAGTGGTCGACATTAAAAAATTAATTAATTGGCAATGGCCGATCACGTACCTTTTCACGAAAATCGGGTGATATTGATTGGTGGGCAATCGACCGGCACATCCTTACTTATATGTAGAAGTATTTTGGTCTGGTTACTACCGTTAACGTTGCAATCGGGTATTGATACCATCGCTACCTAGTTGTAAGAAGGGTTAGTGTACTGAAAATGTATTGAACCGAAGATTTTCCGAGCTGGAAAGTACAATGCTGTGGAAAAGGACACAGCATATATGCTTTGTTGCGTGGTCAGTTGATGCGGCGTTGAACAATAGTTGCTGTTTGCTGGAATGGCTTCAAAGTGCATGCGTGCTACATGGCTGGAATGTCAAAGTGTGGTGCTATAAACGCTGAATTGAGTTAATGGGTTGCTTGAAATTTGAAGTTTAGCATTTCAAACTGTACTGGACTGTTGAATCAGTGTTTGCTGGGGGAGGAGACTGAGCTGCTTTCCCAACACGGCCAATTTGTTGACCTAAGCCCGCAAAGGCGACGTGGCACAAGCGATAGCCATGTGGACCTACGCTGACGTCTGTGCCGCTGGCCATGGGGCGGCAGTGTCTCTTACTTGCCATCAGACAAGTTGGAGATAATGCTAAGTAGATGATGAATGGAGTATTGACGGAAACAGCAGGCGACAGAAGGCTTGACTTCAACTAGCGGGGGTGGTGGCTAACAAATGTTAATGGTTGCCTCGGGCAGACCACAACTGCCTCGTCCTGTCCTGCGTATTCAAAAGCGCGGAGGAGGGGAAGGCACATGAAAAATCACGTTGGTCCACTCACTGACCACAACACGTTGGATCAAAAACACTGATATTGTTATTATACTGTTGTTTTCTTTGATGTTCTCGACTCTTTTTGGTCTTATCTCCTTTTTGGTTTGAAAACTGCGTCACAGCTCGTTTAGCCCCGCCCAAGTGTGGCCAAACCTTTCCCATGGAGGGGTGCATAAACAATTGCAAGTGTGTGGGGGGTCACTTTAATATTCTTTACATTTTTATTCATTAAATAACCTCAAAATCAATCCAATGTAGATCAACGCAGGAATAGAATATACTGCAATATAATAGAACGCCTTTTATTGTCACTGTAAGCTTGTACAATGAAATTAAAAGCAGCTCCTTTGGTGCAGACATGCAATACAAAACAAAATAATAGAAGTAAAGAAATGATTGAAAATAGTTCAAATAGATAAGGAATAACAGGCACATTGATATAACTATACACACACACACACACACATATATATATATATATATATATATATATATATATATATATATATATATATATACACACGATGAATATAAATATGGTACAGATAAAATAGCAACTAATCCACATTTTTGAAAGCAAAAGGCAAAACATACATAGTATGTTTTGAAATAGGGGCGTAACTATTGATTGATAAATCGATAGATCAATTTATATTAGATTCAGATTTATTGGTCCCCGTTGGGGAAATTCATTTTCACTGCCGTACATTTGAACAATAGACATTACACATCACGAACAAAAATAACAAAAAGACATCATACATGACCGACACATTTACAGGCTTGTCAGACAGGTCAGCCGGGCCTGCTGTTTAGGGCGGCTACAGCTGCAGGGATAAGGCTTTTCCCGAGGCAGGCCCTCCGGAATTAGATAGTTCTGCAGTGTTTCTCATAAACTGCCAAGATACCTGTGGCGGTGGGGGCGTGGATATGGGCGTGGTCACCATGACATCATCGAGTAATTTGCATAATGTACTACAATGATATGATTTTCTCTAAAAAGGCTCAAAAAATGTATACATACTAATTAATAAAAACAGTTTAGTTTTAAACGTCCATCCATCCATCCATTTTACAATATAATTACAACACTTTATGTACATATTTATATACAGATTTGAACAAAAAGTTATTCACTGAAATATATTTATTAATTGTGGTTCTTACAAAAAATATATCTTATAAAATATAAAAGCTAAAATGTCTCTGAAAGCTCTGCCCCTTTAATTAGTGCATACTAAATCATTTAACTTTAGCCTACTACTACAACCATATTATTTACCAGCAACATAAAGTGAAACAGAGGCAGAGGTGTCCTGCCACAGTCAGTAACAAATAAACAGAAAACAGTAGTGGTCAAATACAAATAAGGCAACAAGAGAAGTATCCTACACTTCTCTTTTGTAAAGTAAATCTGAACAGCCTCTATGGGCATCTACATCAACTATATGATTTGCCTGGGAAGCTGGACAGGACAAAAAAAAAAAAAAAAAAATTATTATTATTATTATTTTTTCTTTGTGGCGGACGTAATTCTTTCGTGGCGGGCCGCCACAAATAAATGAATGTGTGGGAAACACTGAGTTCTGTATAGGGCTGGGCGATATATCGATATAATCGATATATCGCGGGTTTGTCTCAGTGCGATAAAGAAAATAACTATATCGTGATATTAGAGTATACGTTCTCACGCAGTTGCTTTTAGCTGCAGGCATTACACTACTGGCTCTTCTCACTCTTTCTAGTCTCTCCTTCTCACAGAGACATAAACAAGCGCACCTTCTTACATACATCACATACGTTTACGCCCTCGCGGAGCAGAGAGGTAGCGGCATGGGTAACGTTAGCTGTGGTGCGAGTGGTAATACGAGAGAGAGTGCGAATCTGGTAACAAATTAAGGAAGAATTAATTCCCAAGAAAAACAGCAGGGGGTCCATCGTCTGGCGGTGGTTTGGCGTCAAGTGGGAATATGTCGAACAGACAACCGTCATTTGTCAAGTGGGGAGCAAAAGCGTTGCTACGGGGCGGTATGGCGAGGTGGGTAGTGCGGCCGTGCCAGAAACCTGAGGGTTGCAGGTTCGCTCCCCACACCAACAAAATGCCGAGGCAACCATTTCCACATCAACACCGTATGAAAAAAAAAAACGACATAAGGAGATAACGTCCGCCGGAACCTACCACATAGCGAAGGACATACACTATTTGATTTCCTATTATGCAGCTCATTTTTATTTGACAGTTATTGAAATATCTTGTGTGACATCATGCACAAAAGTGCACTTTATTTGTTTTAAACTATTGTAGTGGCGTTCTGTACAAAAAGTGCACTTTAATTTAGTGTTGTTTTGATTTGTCATCTTAGTGACATCATGCACAAAAGTGCCCTAATAGCTTGTTTTAAAATGTCTCTGACAATCTTGCACTTTCGGTTTTGAAATGACATGAATGTTTGTGCCACTGCTTAATAACTGTTTAATTAATAAATACAGTTTTGGTCAATTGACTTAGTTGTGATTTCCCTCTCTGCATGAAAGTTTAAAATGAGCATATATTAATGCAGTATGAACAAGATTGTTTTAATGTAGACACATAGAATCATCATACTGCTGTGATTATATGCATCAAGTGTTCATTCAAGACTAAGGCAAAATATCGAGATATATATCGTGTATCGCGCGATATGGCCTAAAAATATCGAGATATTAAAAAAAGGCCATATCGCCCAGCCCTAGTTCTGTATTTGCGACCTGATGGTAGTGGGATGATGTATTGGTGTAGTGGGTGAGTCATATCCTGGATTATTGTATTTTCCAGTCGAATGATGGACCTGTGGTTTAGATCTGAAATGTTGGGTGTGGGTAGGCCGATGATTTTAGCGGCTATGTTTGCAATGCGTGTGAGTTTGGTCCGGTTGGTTACAGAAAGCATAGTGAAAAAACATGTGGAACAGTCCAGATGGATGGGTTGAACGATGCTTTGGTACAGTAATAACAGGCAGGAGGTAAGGTGCAACGTATAGATGAATCTAAATATATATCGTATAAATCTAAAAATCTAATATTCCTAATTTTTTAAGTATATCGATCTGTGCTCAGCAAGTTCGCCTTAGATAAGTATCGATCTAAAACAGTTTTAAAAGGGTCGATATTTTTCGATACTACAAAGAGGAAGACATTAGATTTAATAAGAGCAGACTTTCAATGAAGTTTAGAACTTAAAAATAAATAAAATTAAGCTAAACATAATACTCTTCACCTGTCTATGATGTCATCAAAACAAAAATGACGGCAACCTACGATGGTCGTGAAGAATAGCAAATGCAAACGCCACAAGACAATATCATACATTTCAACACAAAACCTTACAGCTACAGCAGGATTGCAAAAGCCAAAACAAAGACAAACGACACAACACAATAATGTAAAGCCGCAACACAATTTTAGGCCACTGAGGGCGTGACAGCAGAGCAAGTTACGGTGGCGCACCGACTTCCGGAACACAACAACATGAAGCGACAACAACTGGCAGTCAAAGAAAAAGCATTTCATCAGAAATAAATAACAGAGATGGATGAAGGGGGCTATGGAAATTAGGAAGCGAGGGGCCGACGCCATCATCAGGGATGAGAGGGCATACAGGGCGGAGAACAGATACTGTAAACTTAATTTAGCAGGTAAATCTACAGCTAAATTGTTGGTTACTGTAATTTTATTGAAAATTGCCTGAAGGTTGAAAATGTAATTAGACAAGGTTTCCTCTTAAGTCAACCTAAAGTGTTGGTTGCACTTTATTAAAAAAAGATATGAATGCATTGACTGTTAATTGTTGTCCATAAATCATTTATAGCTAATCCCCTTCCAAGAAATAACAGGAATATAGGGAACTTCACCTGCAGTATCCAGTAACCAGTACAGTAATTATTTCACACTCACACTGCTTTGTTTTTTTTTGCTAAACATTTACTGAATCAATTGAAACCCACTGAATCGTTTCGGATCGTATCGTTCTAAAAAAATATTTGATCTTCCCTGAATCGTATCGGCAACTACGGTACAAATATCGAATCGTATCGTTAAAACTAATTGTTACACCCCTATTTTGCAAACGTGCATACGTACATATTTAATAACACCTGCTCAAAAGCCACTCTGTGAACTGAGTGAGAGCAAACCTAAAATGCACGGGTATTTGTACATTTTTGTTTGTTTAGGATTTGGGACATTTCCTGTTTAGTTTTTTTGTGTAATTTTTAATTGTGCGTTGTGTTTGTTTTTATCTAAAATATGCCGCATGATTTTAGGCTAAAATAAAATCCAGATTTTTTTTCTCTGAAAACTAAAAGTTTGCATTACGGCTTCCATTTTTTTTGGTAAACTACAGAGAACAACAGAGTGGTGGGGGTTGCGGACATCATTGGGTTATTTGTTATGAAATATGATAATAGAGAGGTTAAACCTTTATTTATATTTTAAGACCAATCTTAAACTTTTTTTCATTATTTGTATCATTTCTACCATTTCTCATTACATAGTCTTTTTTTGTGTTTTTTTTTTTTTTTTTTTTTTTTTTACTTTTGATGGGTTTCTTGTTTAATTTTAACAATGTTCTAAGGGTCCATAGAAAAAACCCACTTTGACCATCACTGGTTAACATATGTGCAGCATGCTTGCACTCTCGTAGGAAGGAAACGCCTCGCTTGGAGGCACCAGTCATGATAGAGAGTAATATCAATTCAAGGATTTTAATTTTTTTTAACATCATAATAAATATGTTTATGGGTGTTGTCATTCATCCATGTCATTGCATTCTCAAAGCTTTCAATCAATCGCAACTGGACTGTTTGATTTGTCTTAGAAGACGTTTCGTCTCTCATCCTAGTAGACTTCATCAGTTCATGCTCGTCCACTGGTGCAGAAACCCTGACTATTTATACTCCAACATAAGGAAGGTGTGCCCAGGCAAGACTGCTTCCGACCTATTGTACGGAAAAAAAACTGGGTTGAAATCCGAAAGAGCAATTCTTGTGTCAATGCCAACGACAGTCTAAGACTAGATCTGACCTAAATCTATGAGCATGAACTGATAAAGCATACTTGGATGAGAGTCCAAATGTCTTCTAAAACAAATCAAACTGTTTAGTTGTGATCGATTGAATGCCCAAGGAATTGTCATATGTAATATAGGTTACTATTTAAAATCGATTAATCTAGCAGTCCCACTGACGTCAGCCCAAAAACTGTCTGCGGCCCACCAATGTCAATCCCATTTTTATAGTCTTTGGTATGACTCGGCTGGGGTTTAAACTCACAACCTAGCTTGAATGAACCAACCCTGATCTCTTGCCTCATTAGCACCCCATTGCACCTTGTGGGGATGGGGTGTCTTCTCAAAAACAAGAACATGGTGTTGCGATGAAACAAATTAGATGGCAATAGGTGGGCGAACACAGAAATAAGCACTTTATTAGCAAATCGTTATTGAACTCACTGATGCTTTTAATGTTAAATCCTGGCAAAGGGCCAACTGAGTTGTGTGCATAATGGCTGAACGGGTTTATTCGCAGGGTTTATGACAAAGATCATTCCAGCGTTTCTAAGCCGAGACCTGCGGGGATTCAGTCAGACAAAGCTCACGTTTGTTAGGCGCCGGTGTTGTGGAATGTGCCTTCGTTGCCAACGCGGCCGGGCTTAAATGCTTTTAGTGTGGCTGTTTGGTCCTGACGTCACGTTTTTCTCGCAGCGTCGCTCTGTGATTTGTACGTGCAACGCAGCAGTGTCCTGTCACTTGCCAATTTTTAGGATAAGATGTTGTAATTTGGGAATAAGTCAAATACCGTTGCAGATTTGACTAAAGTGATGCAGTGTCGTATTAGGGTTTGATTGCTTGTCGCTTGTGTTCCTGTGAGCACCGTAAGTCCCAAAGAGGCAGCGCTCTGTCCAAAGAACTGCACGTTTGTCAGACGCCCTGAACTGTCTAACCTTAAATCAATCTGATCTCGAACGTGCTCGTTGAGAGTTGAGTTGACCGCAGGTAAAGGACAACGTTTATACATTTGGCTCAGCTAACCCAAATGCCTGTTAACCAAGGTGTAGTTACGTTCCTTTCACAGGAACCCATGAATTATTTAGCTCTTTAAATGGTGATTCATTGAGTAGTGCGTTAAATTAAGCTTGAGGCCTGAGTCATGTTCAGGCCTTAACAAATGTTAATAAATCAGCGTCCTTTTTCCTAGGAAGGGTGTTAGGACTTCTGATGGTAGATTAGAGCCTCTAGACAGAGCATTTGTTATAAAGTATTTTTTTATACCAGTAAGCAGAGCCTTACAACACTTTTGGATTCTGTGGCCCTTTGATTGATTGAAACTTTTATTAGTAGATTGCACAGTACAGTACATATTCCGTACAATTGACCACTAAATGGTAACAAACCGAATACGTTTTTCAACTTGTTTAAGTCGGGGTCCACGTAAATCAATTCACCTTATCTCATACTTGCCAACCCTCCCGTTTTTAGCGGGAGAATCCCGGTATTCAACCTCGACAACCTCCCGGCAGAGATTTTCTCCCGACAAACTCCCGGTATTCAGCCGGAGCTGGAGGCCACACCCCCTCCAGCTCAATGCGGACCTGAGTGGGGACAGCCGTTCTCACGTCCGCTTTCCCACAATATAAACAGCTTGCCTGCCCAATGACGTCATAACATCTACGGCTTTTAGAGAGTAGAGTGCACAACAAGGAGAGAGTGTTCTTGGTTTCTTACGTGGGTTTATTGTTAGGCAGTTTCATTAACGTCCTCCCAGCGCGGTACCAACACACAACAACAGCAGTCACGTTTAGTCTACCGTAAAGCAGTTCGTCTGCAGTAAACAGCAATGTTGTGACACTCTTAAACAGGACAATACTGCCATCTACTGGATAGTCTGCAGAACACTGAAATTCAAGTATTTTATTTATATGTATAATAAAATAAAAAAAATAAAAAAAATAAAAAATAAATATATATATATATATCTAGAATTCACTGAAAGTCAAGTACGCCCTCCCCCCGACCACACCGCGCCTAAACACCCCCCCCCCCCCCCCCACCTCCCAATATCGGAGGTCTCAAGGTTGGCAAGTATGCCTTATCTGCCGACATCCCGACTGTGATGTTTAATGCAGACGTTTCTCTCGCACACACAAGCCTCCTCCCCCCTTACCTTACCTCCCCATCGCTCGTCCAATCACGACTGAGCCTTTACACACTCATTGCTTCACAGACATTGGAAATGAAACAAAAATGCACGTTTCCTTTACTCTGGTTTGAAAAGAATTCTTCATCCACACGAGTACAATTTTAATTTTCACCTGCGCGCTTTCGGCACTTACAAAAACATTGATGTTTCCTGGGCTCCATGTAAGTGTGAGCTGATTCTAAAGATAACGTACATGTAATTTTACTTCTTATATATCACAATAAACATCATTATCAGAGGCGTAATGCCACCAGGTCAGCTGTGGCGGCTTTTCCAGGCTTCTGATTGGAGAAAATGTGTACGCGTTTGCCTGTGGACATAGACTGTTTTGGAACTACACGCGTGTGCATGGAGATCGTTTTAACCCCGGATAAGCCGTTATTATAATTATTTATTATATTATGATAATTGTCAATTACTGGCCCTAATTTTATGATTGATTTATTCTTTGAAGGTCACATTTTAATATGTGCAATTGCAGTGCCTTGATTTTATTGACGTAATTGACATAAATGCAATTGTCATTTATTCCGGTCTTTCGGTTTTCAACCTTTGGTTTTGGCCAATTTTCATTTTGTTGCATCCTTAATCTTAATAATCAGATCAGAGCAGAACATTTTGATTAGCTGTGCAGCCCATACCTTAAGTCAATATCGCCATGTTCTGTTTAAAAACACAAGATAATGTTGCACATTTCTTATGACACAAACGGAAAATATCTGTTTTAGCTGTTCATGGAATGTCATGTGTTATGTGTGCTGGTATGACACTCTTGAGTTCTGCTCTTTGTGACTTTCAAGTGTTATGAGCTGGCATCTGGTCTTCATGCATATTTTTTTTTTATCCCACAGAGTCAATTGGTCCCGCCAAGGTGGTGAGAGCTGGCAACCCACCCAAGCCCAGGCGTGGAGGAAAGGTAAAGTGCTGTGTTTTGTATCTGAGGTGTATTATGCCATAGTGGGCTGTAGGGTTGTGATATAGACAATATCATATAGGCCTAGGGATGATGTTTGATAAGAAATTATCGAGTTCGAGCCCATTATCAAATCCTCTTATCGAACTGATTCCTTATCGATTCTCTTATCGAATCCAGATAAGTTGTTGTATATGAAAAAAACACACACAATATTTAGTTTAACAAAAGCTCACTTTTATTTTATAAAAAAAATAAAATAAATATTGACTGTTGTTACCCCCCCTAAAAAAAAAAAAAAAGACTGTTGTTACCTAAAGTATATTAAGTGGGATTTTTCAGAAAAACAAATATATACAGTAACACAAAAACAACCTGTCTCTGTGATCACTGTAGGTGTATAAATAATAATATAGTGTTAAATAAAATCAGTCCCTTGGGCAAAAAACTGAAAATAATACAGCTCTCCAAAAAGTGCACTTCTGCTGCTATTGGAACATACTAACTACACACACTATGTCACTTAGAACGCCACAGTCATCAATCAACAATTCTGCAGTCCTGGTTGACATAAGAGGTAACCTTATTTTAGCCTAAAGGCTATAAGTGAGCAGATATGGAAATTAACCGGCAACAGTTAACGTTAGTTACTCACCGGCACTATCACTGGAACTGGGGGTGCAGGTTGAAGCACAGGAAGAGGGGCGTGCTTCGTCATCTCTGTCGCTGCTTCTCCACGTGTTGAAGACACGACACGGTTCTCGAACGTTCAGGTTATGTGCGGCCTGAACATCTTCCAACATGTTTGTTGTACTGCTCCCCTTACATGAGAGCAAAGCCTGGCAATAATTGCATATTGCAGTTTCCTCGTCGTATTTTTTTGTAAAATGAAGCCATGCCTTGAGGCGTTTTTTCCGGTCCATTATTTTTGCCGCTTTCTGTATCTGCCGCCTAATGACTGAGCTACGTCATTTCCTGTGATGTCCCACAGGGCATTTCCTGTGGGACGGGATTCGAATAAACAACCAACTCTTTTTCTTTACTATAGTAGCCTCGATAACGGGAACCGGTTCTCAAAAAGGGATTTGAGTCCATGGAATCGGTTCTTTTCTTATCGAACAACCGTGAGAACCGGTTTCGAACATCATCCCTATATAGGCCTGGGCGATACGGCTGAAAACTGTATCACAATACATATTTTATATCGGTTGATAAAATGGGGACATGGGGAAAAATACATTAAATGTAAGCATTTGTATTTAAGATGTAACCATTCTCTGATCATAATCTTCTCCGTTTTCGAGGCGGGAAAGAAAGGAAATGTAAACACAAACATGGAAAACAATCGATGTTAAAGTTTCACAATCACATTGAACACTTAACAATAACTTCATGAAATGAAAGTGCAAAAATAAGGAATAGGTAATGAATGCTTAATAAAGTGTAACAAAATAATGCACAGTGTGAAAATGTAAACGTAGAGAAACTTATTTTTTGCAGGGGTTTCAGTGCCAGGAAGTTATGGCTATGCTCTGGTTAGCAGCTAAGGTGGTCCACATTGTAAAGTGAAGTGAATTATAGGTTTATAGCGCTTTTGTCTAGAGACTCAAAGTGCTTTACATAGTGACTACAGTTTAGTTTAGTTTAAAAAATCCAAAAAACTACCATACTGTCTAAGGGACTTGTCCTGTTTTTATTGACAGTATCTTTGCGCTCTGCATTACTCATTTTTAGTTTCTCTTATCACTCCATCTAAAGAATCAACCGCGAGACAACAAGATGGCATAACGAAACTTGACTACAGGGTTTCCACAGGGCATTATAAGTTATTAAATTGATTTTTGTGAAAATTATGACCTTAAATGGCATTAAAAGCATTAAATGTGATGTCCAAAGGTATTAAGAAATGTAATACTATTATAGGACTTGGCCGACAGCCAATACGTCAATCCATCAGACGATAAATAAAAATTAACTTAAGAACGTTTGATTGCTTCGTCAGTCTGTGCTTTTTTTCTTCGTTTCCGGCTTTCAAACTTGGATACAAGAGGTCCTGTGAGGTCCGAAAGCCAGAAAAGTGCTGCCTCCATAGCGGCCACTCCGCTGGACGGTAAAATGAAACTGCTCTGGGGGCCCAAACTTTGCCATTCTTTGGTGACTGTAGGCGGGTAGTCCTTAAATGTGACACCATGTCCTGTTAATGAGAAAGCTGAGCTTGTTTCATACAGGACTCCTTTATTTTAGTCGACAGTTCAACACACATGAGCTAACTTGGCCAACAATAGCAACTCTCGTGATGTACTTCACGTCGCCTACGGTGGCCTACAATGGACAAACAAGGCAATTCTAACCCTTCTTTTTTTTGACATTCCCACAGTAAATTAGCGTTACTTTAGCTGCCTGACACTTGTACATAACTTGCTATCTACTGTACCCTTTTTAAACAACTGTTTTACACCCTATCTATTGAAGATGTTAAATTGACTCAGTTTATTTTAAATGCATCTAAAGGGCTTATTGTTATTTTTCCAAATATCTTTCAATGACATGTCTCTTTCTAAAATGTTTAAAATAATCATCCATTTCCGTACACATGCATCATTTGCATTTCTACTATGAGGTTAATTTATTATTTAATAAAACCTTTGAACTATTTCTTAAAATTGTAATCTGATTTTTTTTTTAAACGTATCCTCCACTTTGTGGCTCATGCAAGGCATACTTTCAGACTTACTTACAGCATGTTTACAGCATGTTTTAAAGAGATAACAATTTGGGGGTTACCCACATATGCGGTCCTCTCCAAGGTTTCTCATAGTCATTCACATTGACGTCCCACTGGGGTGAGTTTTCCTTGCCCGTATGTGGGCTCTGTACCGAGGATGTCCTTGTGGCTTGTACAGCCCTTTGAGACACTTGTGATTTAGGGCTATATAAATAAACATTGATTGATTGATTGAAAAATAAAATACTTTTGGGTATATTATAATTTTCAACTGCTTCAAAATTGGATGTTTATTTAGAGGGCTTAAGTGCTGTTCCCCTTTGATGATTCTGATTGCAGGTACAGTGTGATGATTGAGAAGCGGAAGGTTTTACTTGGATATTGTCTACGGTCGGTGCACGAAATCAGAACAGCGGATGCTACTACAGAAAAATAAACAAACAAAAATAAATTCTCAGATGAAACAGTCTTGCCAGCCAATTCTATCTAATTCACTAGATAGTAACAGTTAATTCAATTATTCAAAATTATAATTTCTCAAATGTTTACAATTATGTGTGTATACAAACAATTGTAAGCTTTTGACTATTATATATATATATATATTAGGGATGTCCCGATCCGATATTTGGATCGGATCGGCCGCCGATATTTGCCAAAAAATGCGTATCGGCATAGCATGGGAAAATGCCGATCCAGATCCAGTTTTTAAAAAAAAAACTCCGGTCCGTGTTTTCCAACGCACCTATTTAAATAATACATTCCACTTTTCTGCTGCTCCCTAATTTCCGTTCCCCATTTTCCAGCACACCTTCAACACATCCACAGGTCTGTGGATTCTCACGCAGTTGCTTTTCGCTGCTGGCATTACACGACAGGCTCGAAGTTCTCACTCTTTTCTGTGTCTCCCTCTCACAGACAGCAAGCGCACCTTCTTACACACGTCACATACTGTCACGTCATACGTCACATACGTATACGCCCTCCCCGAGCAGAGAGGTAGCAGCGTGGCTAACGTTAGCTGTGATGCTAGCGCAGCCGTGCGAGCAACGTTCCCTCTAAGGTGCGCGCCTGTGCAATTGCGCACTGCTCAAGCGTCCTCTGCAATTATATGCCACGCACAAAATCAAATAAAAAAATAAGCGCATAACAATTTTTGACACACGGACACGACAGATAAAACAGTTTTCGTCATCATTGTTCAAATATTGTAACATCTGTCGAGACGCTTATCTCCATTCGGTGCCACATGCCCACACTATCAAAATGCAGAGGCAAAAATTTCCACATCAACACCGTATGAAAAAATTTGTGATTTTTTTAGTTGTGATTTACTTCTCTGCATGAAAGTTTAGAAGTAGCATATATTAATGCAGTATGAAGAAGAATGTTTTAATGTAGAGATGCAAGCCTTGAAGGAAAATTTTGAAAATCAAGACTACATTTCCTGCAAATGGGTGCATTTCTACCCTATATTTTAACTTTAGATTTATTCTCATATCAAACTCTTTTGGCTGTCTTTTTGACACTTACATCCGGCGCCCCCCTCCACACCCCGGATTATAAATAATGTAAATAATTCAATGTGATTATCTTGTGTGATGACTGTATTATGATGATAGTATATATCTGATAGTATATATCTGTATCATGGACCCCGACTTAAACAAGTTGAAAAACTTATTCGGGTGTTACCATTTAGTGGTCAATTGTACGGAATATGTACTTCACTGTGCAACCTACTAATAAAAGTCTCAATCAATCAAAACACTTAGAATCATCATACTGCTGTGATTATATGCATCAAGTGTTCATTCAAGGCTAAGGCAAAATATCGAGATATATATTGTGTATCGCAATATGGCCTTAAAATATTGCAATATTAAAAAAAGGCCATATCGCCCAGCCCTAGTTCAATGATGCCATTTCTGTTTGTCATGTATAATTTTGTCTATATTGTGTTTATCCTTGAATAAACAGGTCAGTTTCTTGTTACCAACCATTGTGTATTATTCAAACTCCCCTAATTCAGCTGGCTAGTTGTTATCAAGAGTACTAAAACCCTTTTCAACATGATTCTGACAACTAAGTAGGCTAAATAACTTTAAACTTTAATACATGCTCGGATAGGCCAGTATCGGTCAGTATCGGTATCGGTCAGTATCGGTATCGGATCGGAAGTGCAAAAACAATATCGGTATCGGATCGGAAGTGCAAAAACCTGGATCGGGACATACCTAATATATATATATATATATATATATATATATATATATATATATATATATATATATTACTATAGTTGGTGCAAGGGTAGAGCCTCCCTTGATTCATGGCTGAGACCAGGAATCTTGGGCTTGAAAAGGTTGGTGACCACTGGTGTAACTGCTGTAATGCTTTGTACGACATGCATCCATAAACACTACAAATTTTGCACCAGAGGAGGAAAAAACTTTATAGGGACTACATGTTTTATTTTCACTTTCGAGATGAGTTAAGCCTCACTCCATTGTACTCATTCATTCAGGTTGGGGACTTTGGCGACGCCAACAGCTGGCCCACTCCAGGGGAGATTGCAACAAAAGACATTCAGGTAGGAGTTTTGTTGTTTGTTCTGTAAAGGAGACACAGCCTCATCCTTGAGAGCTTTGGATGGTCTCATGCTTGCTGCAATGCTCTCCAGTGTCTATCGGATACTTTTTGCTGTTGAAAGGTGCTACCATGCAGTTGCTTCTTGACAGCATTTTGGTGCTTTGTTCATCTAAATGATTCATTGATGTACCGTATTTCCTTGAATTGGCGCAGGGAATATAGTATTCGCACGTCTAGAATTACTACTCGTTTCTCAAAATAATTAACGCATGCTTGGCCTTATCGCCGGTTTATTATTGAAGCTGGATCAAATTCGTTTCGCAAAATATTAATTTTATTATCGCATGTCTATAATTTTCGCCGGGTCAAACTCGTTTCGCAAAATATTTAGCATATGGCTAGAACTTCCACCGGGTCAAATTCGTTACGTCACGAGTGACGCATCTGTCCTCATTTTCAAAATGGAGGAAGCTGCTTTCAATAGTTTACAATCGCACAAAGGAAAAAAGATAAAGAGCTTTTCAGTAGGATTTAAGGTCCAAGCTATTGAATACCGGTACAGTATGCTAAAGAGAACAGTAAGCAGCTATGTTTTATTAATATACCGTAGCTGCGTGTGTGAAATACTGTATAAGTCATTAAATGACTCCCGCCTCCTGGTGGTAGAGGGCGCTGCCGCGCTAGTGATCCTTCTTGCGACTTCCGGTACTGCAGAAGAAGTGAACACACGCAGCAAGAGATTTTTTCTTTTTCCTCTGCCTGAACTTTTAACATGGAAGATTACATACCGGTATCTAAAATAAAACAGTTTTCTAAACTGGACTTTCAATCGAAGCAGGAGGTAATAATTAAAGGAATATCTCCATCGAAACAGAGACTTTTAAAACTGAAGAAAGAAAATAAGGAAGACTTCTATAAACAAGTTATCGATGCTTTTGGTCAGAAGGAGCTGCAAATGGACTCCATTTATAAGTACAGGTAAGACCATAATAACGTTTTTTTTTATTAAATGTGCTTTTCATGATGGTATGCTTACATCACACTCAAAGCGCACGCCTAAATTTTATGGATTCCTTTTGGTAAACGCCGGAGTGAGAAGAGGTTTTAAAATAATTACCGCATGCACGGCCATCCCGCCGGTTTCCGGTAAACGCAGGAGTGACAGGAGGTTTTAAATTAATTAACGCCCCTGCGGCTATTCAAGGAAATACGGTATAGAGAAATTCCTCCAACAAACCTCAGTCTACTGGTTTCCCAGAAGCTCTTTTTCGCCCCCAGGTGGATACTTACTGTACAAATTAATAAATCCCACCCAGACTGTGTTGCTGGACTAGACATTGACAGGCCAGTAATTATAGGTCATTGTCACCGAGAGTTGGGTGTTCAAGTCTTCATTGGTGCAAATTAGTGTGGTTTTTCTGTCAGGAATGATCTGAAACACATTCTCTTGTACTGTTTAATACAGAGGTGTCCAGGGTGCAACCTGGTACTATTTTTTTTAATGGCCTGTGGGACATTGTAAAAACACTATTACAAAGGAAAAACATATAAATGTGACATAAAAGAGCATACAGGTGAAAGGTAACGAGAAAAAGTTGCAAAGTTGACTAATAGATAGGGGTTTAACGATTTGTTTTAACGATTTGATGTA
Source organism: Entelurus aequoreus (assembly GCF_033978785.1). Lineage (NCBI taxonomy): Eukaryota > Metazoa > Chordata > Actinopteri > Syngnathiformes > Syngnathidae > Entelurus > Entelurus aequoreus. The sequence goes on from NC_084735.1 coordinate 84,112,215, forward strand.
TTAGAATTAGGGACAATCTAATTTTTTTAGAACGATACGATCCAAAACGATTTCTGTAAGTTGAAATCAATTTAGTAACTTTTTTCAGCAAAAAAAATCAGTGTGATTGAAATACACTACCGTTCAAAAGTTCGGGGTCACATTGAAATGTCCTTATTTTTGAAGGAAAAGCACTGTACTTTTCAATGAAGATAACTTTAAACTAGTCTTAACTTGAAAGAAATACACTCTATACATTGCTAATGTGGTAAATGACTACTCTAGCTGCAAATGTCTGGTTTTTGGTGCAATATCTACATAGGTGTATAGAGGCCCATTTCCAGCAACTATCACTCCAGTGTTCTAATGGTACAATGTGTTTGCTCATTGGCTCAGAAGGCTAATTGATGATTAGAAAACCCTTGTGCAATCATGTTCACACCTCTGAAAACAGTTTAGCTCGTTACAGAAGCTACATAACTGACCTTCCTTTGAGCAGATTGAGTTTCTGGAGCATCACATTTCTGGGGTCAATTAAACGCTCAAAATGGCCAGAAAAAGAGAACTTTCATCTGAAACTCAACAGTCTATTCTTGTTCTTAGAAATGAAGACTATTCCACTATTCTTGTTCTTAGAAATGAAGGCTATTCCACAAAATTGTTTGGGTGACCACAAACTTTTGAACGGTAGTGTAAATAATGGAAACTGGACACTGCAGGTCCAATTAGTGCTGGGCAATATGACGATACATATTGTGGGCACCATAGAAAAATGTCTATCGTGCCATTTATATTTTTATCGTTTCAAGCGATAGGCTGTATTTTATCCATAGGGCTTGTGCCATCAGATGATTCATAGTAACAATAATTGCACATTCAGTAAGTGTATTTGGTGTCAAACCGGAGAGAAAACAACATTTTCTTACAAAGAAAAGGAGGCGTTGACATGTAGGCTCGCATTTCTCTTTCGATTTTTGCGACACGACGCCACTCTTTGTGTCCAGCGTCTCCCGCCGTTGCGGGTTGCCTGGGTTACACACATGAGGGGATCATTGTTAGTAAACATGGAGATAGGACGGGTAGGCGATGCGCTGGCGGAAAAAGAAATTGAACCCCCACAATCGGCAGAGACGGAGTCCCAGGACGAACTCCTACCCAAACGAGGAGGTAGCTCGTCAGTCCGGCTTTATTTATCGCTGCCTGCAAACTACTTATTTGCCAGAGGATCACACGCGATAGCCCAAGGTATGTGTGGCAGCTAACGTTATTAATATTGCTGTGTTTATCCATTTTTCTTATGGCGTTGTTCTAACATACCTCTGAATAGAGTGTAAGGGTGTACCTTTGCATGCAGTATCCCGTTTATTATTAAACTGTCCTGTCAGGCTTCGTGTAGTGTTAGTGTTCATGTGGCTGTGTGTGGCAGTGAACCCTGAAAAATGTTTTGTTGCTACTGTTGTTTGCTATACCAAATGTATTTGTTTATTTCACTTGCAAATAAAGTGAGAAAAAAGGTAAGTGGTCATGTATGTTGTTAAATTTTTCATAGAACTGAAAGCGTACCATTGCTATATCGTGGTAAATCGTTATATAAAATGATCCATATCGTGTTATACATTTTTTTCCATATCGCCCAGCATTAGGTCCAATTTTCCTTCTATTTCGTGTAAGGGAATGATGGTAGATATAAATGAATTACAGATACAAATGAGCAAATAAGCAACAACTAATGGTCAATGCATTCATATCATATATGAATAAAGTGCAACTTTAAGTTGAATCAACAAAAGGAAACCTTTTCTGCTCACATTTTCAACATTCAAGACTTTTTCAATGAAATTGCAGTAACCAACATTTTAACGGTAGATTTACCTGCTAAATAAAGTTCCCCAACCATATCTTTATTCTGTTCTCTGCCCTGGCGTCGCCAGTGACGGACAGGTGTGCGGAAGCATGTATGCCCCATCATCCCTAATGATGGCGTTGGCCCTTTGCTGCCTAATTTCCATAGCCTCCTTCATCCACTTCTTGTATTTATTTATTTCTGATGAAATGACTTTTCCTTGGCTCCGCTGTCACTCCCGTTTTGTCGGTGGCGTCTTTTGTGCTTTTAAGTTAAGTTGTGGCTTTGGGTTATCTTTTTGTAGCTGAATATTTTTGTGTTGGAAGTAATGATATTGTCTGGTGGCGTTGGAGTTTGTAAAGACCTTTCTCAACCACTATAGCAAGCTGCCGTTTTTGTTTTGATGAGGTAACAGACGGTGAAAATAGACCAAGCTTTTAACGTCCTTATTTTAAAACGTGCTAAACTTCATATAAAGTCTGCTGATTTTAAATCCAAAGTTTTCCTTTTTGTGTTATCGATAAAATTGATCGATTCCAGGGTTTCCCCGAGACTGCCACGATACCTTTAGCGGTTGCGGCGTGGTCACCATTAGAGGTGGGGGAAATAATAGATTTTTAGATGCATCGCAATTCGGACATGGACGATTATAGGAACGATTACCAAACGTCAATAATCCATAATCTATTTATTGTAAATAAAGTAATGCAGACAGCTCTAAAATTTGTCTGACTGCAGCGAGCCACCTCACCAAGAGATCCGACCAGCTCTTTTATTTGATGGCACTTTTGGTCCGGTTTTGCACACGTTTCCAATAATTTAATAAATGTGGGAATTAATTAACTGTTTTTCATTCCAAATTGTCTGTTTTTTTAAAGTTGCAGGTAGGGCTGGGCGATATGGCCTTTTATTAATATCTCTATATTTTTAGGCCATGTCACGATACACGATATATATCTCGATATTTTGCCTTAGCCTTGAATGAACACTTGATGCATATAATCACAGCAGTATGATGATTCTATGTGTCTACATTAAAACGTTCTTGTTCATACTGCATTAATATATGCTCATTTTAAACTTTCATGCAGAGAGGGAAACCACAACTAAATCAATTTACCAAAACTGCATTTATTAAACAGTTATTAAGCAGTGGCACAAACATTCATGTAATTTCCAAAACAGAAAGTGCAAGATTGTCAGACATTTTAAAACAAGCTATTAGTGCACTTTTGTGCATGTCACTAAGATGACCTATCAAAACAACACTAAATTAAAGTTCACTTTTTGTACAGAACGCCACTACAATAGTTTAAAACAAATAAAGTGCACTTTTGTGCATGATGTCACACAAAATATTTCAATAACTGTCAAATAAAAATGAGCTGCATAATAGGAAATCAAATAGTGTATGTCCCTCGCTATGTGGTAGGTTCCTGCAGACGTTATCTCCTTCTGTTGTTGACTATTTTTTTCATACGGTGTTGATGTTGAAATGGTTGCTTGGGCATTTTGTGGGTGTGGCACCGAACGGAGATGTTGACATGCGGAGTTTCAAGCACTCTTCATTCTCTAGCGGGTGACTTTTCAAATGATGCTACAAATTAGCAGTGCTGCTACTTTTTGTAGCAACGCTTTTGCCGCATACTTGACAAATTACGGTTGTCTGTTCGACATATTCCCGCTTGACGCCAAACCACCGGCAGACGATGGACCCCGTGCTGTTTTTCTTGGGAATTAATTCTTCCTTCATTTGTTACCAGATTCGCACCTTCTTTCTCTCGTATTACCACTCGCACCGCTCCGCTAGCAATTCAATCCACTTTATTTATATAGCACATTTAAACAACAAAATGTTTCCAAAGTGCTGCACAACAATATTAAAAACAATATTAAAATATTATCAGCACCACAGCTAACGTTAGCCACGTCTCTTAACTATCTGCTCCGTGAGAGCGTATGACGTTGCACGCGCGACAGTATGTGACGTATGTTAGAAGGTGCGCTTGTTTTATCTCTCTATGAGAAGGAGAGACAAGAAAGCGTGAGAAACGCCCGTAGTGTAATGCCCGCAGCTAAAAGCAACTGCGTGAGAACGTATGCTCGACTATCATGATATAGTCATTTTCTATATCGCACAGAGACAAACCCGCGATATATCGCCCAGCCCTAATACGTACTTTCAAAAACACATCTGTTATTATGAATTAGTATTAACATATATATTATTTTAATCGGTGTGCCTTAATTACTTCTACTTTAAGATTTTTTCAAGTGTTTACAGATTTTTAATGAGTGCACAAGTAATAGGCTATATATATCAATTCATACTGTAACGACCAGCTGGTGTTAATATTTTATGTTCGTGTGGTTTGGATTTGATGTCAGTTTTTCCCATGTTTGCAAACACACAGTCTGTGCTTGAAAGGTCATTGGCGGAAAATGAGGAAGTATTGTTGTGTATGCGGGGAAGCGCAGACTCACGGAGACGAAAGTGTTTTCACGGGAGGTAAAAAACCTGTTATCATAAGATTGGTAATAGAATTTAAAAATTGCGTCAGACTTTGTGGGATTTCTTCTGGGGGCTACAATATATTATATGACTTTAATTTGTTTTCAAATTTCAAATGTAATTGAATGTGTCGGCGCGACACATTCAATTACATTAAGGGGAAACCCTGTATTCACTTTTAAAATAATCTTGTATTGATCTTCCAGGAGGAGCAAAGATTGATATACTTGAAATTTAGGATTATGTATGGATCAATCGTTGCACTCCTACTAATAACACAAAGCTGTCATGCAGAATGTTTTTTTTCCCCTTAAAAACTGCCTTTACTCAAAAAATAGTAATGAACCAAAATCAATGTTAATAATTATTGACCTATTGAAGGCTCCAATTACTACATATCAAATATGCTACTTTAAAGTATTTTTTGGGGGGGGAATATTGCAAATTTTGTGTGTTTGTCATAAAAAATACTAAGTTGTCAATGACAAAAAGGGCATAAAACTAACATTAAAAAAAAAACAAAAAACGTATACATGTTTGATAGATCTTAAAGTTGATACAGAGATTCAAGCGTTGAAAGTAGAATAATTAAAATTAATGTAGGACTTATTTTTAACACTTATGAGTGGGGCCCTTTAGGATCCCTAAATATTTGACTGTCATTGCTCCAAAAATAATAATGCATCAAAATGAATGTTGTTATGAATTATTGACCTACTTAAAGGCCTACTGAAAGCCACTACTACCGACCACGCAGTCTGATAGTTTATATATCAATGATGAAATCTTAACATTGCAACACATGCCAATACGACCGGGTTAACTTATAAAGTGACATTTTAAATTTCCCGCTAAACTTCCGGTTGGAAACGTCTATGTATGATGACGTATGCGCGTGACGTCACGACGGCAACGGAAGTATTCGTACCCAATGTGTCACCATAGAAACTGCTCTGTTTTCATCTCAAAATTCCACAGTATTCTGGACATCTGTGTTGGTGAATCTTTTGCAATTTGTTTAATGAACAATGGAGATTGCAAAGAAGAAAGTTGTAGGTGGGATCGGTGTATTAGCGGCTGGCTGTAGCAACACAGCAAGGAGTACTTACTTGGATAGCAGACGCGCTAGCCGATGCTAGCCGCCAACCGCATCTGTGATCGGGTGAAGTCCTTCGTCGCGCCGTCGATCGCTGGAACGCAGGTGAGCACGGGTGTTGATGAGCAGATGAGGGCTGGCTGGCGTAGGTGGGGCGCTAATGTTTTATCATAGCTGTGTGAGGTCCGGTTGCTAAGTTGCTAAGTTAGCTTCAGCGTCGTTAGCAACAGCATTGTTAAGCTTTGCCAGGCTGAGAATTATTAACCGTGTATTTACAGGTCCATGGTTTAATAGTATTGTTGATCTTCTGTCTATCCTTCCAGTCAGGGATTTATTTATTTTGTTTCTATCTGCATTTGAGCCAGATGCTATCACATTAGCTCAGTAGCTAAAGAGCTTTGCTGATGTATTGTGGTGGAGATAAAAGTCACTGTGAATGTCCATTTCGCGTTCTGGACTCATTTTCAAGAGGATATAGTATCCGAGGTGGTTTAAAATACAAATCCGTGATCCACAATAGAAAAAGGAGAGTGTGTGGAATCCAATGAGACCTTGTACCTAAGTTACGGTCAGAGCGAAAAAAGATACACCCTGCACTGCCTCTGTAGTTCTTCACTCTCACGTTCCTCATCCACGAATCTTTCATCCTCGCTCAAATTAATGGGGTAATCGTCGCTTTCTCGGTCCGAATCTCTCTCGCTCCATTGTAAACAACGGGGAATTGTGAGGAATCCTTCCTCCTGTGACGTCACGCTACTTCCGGTATAGGCAAGGCTTTTTTTATCAGCGACCAAAAGTTGCGACCTTTATCGTCGTTGTTCTATACTAAATCCTTTCAGCAAAAATATGGCAATATCGCGAAATGATCAAGTATGACACATAGAATGGATCTGCTATCCCTGTTTGAATAAAAAAAATTCATTTCAGTAGGCCTTTAAGGCTCCAATTACTTAACGTCAAACAATCCTCTCTGACATTTTTTATAGTGGGAAATATTGCATATTTTGTGTTTTTGCCATTAAAACTGGATTTTCCTTAACAAAAAAGAACTACAACAGACAACATTTTTTTTAAACATACCGACTGAGCTAAAGTTGATTTAGACATATAGGCGTTGAAAAAAAAAGACTTATATTTTACGGTTTTTATGACTGAGACCCTTCTGGGTCTCGGGGGCCAAATTTAATGGCAACCCAAAATGTTCAAAGAGCCATATTGGACAAAAACACACAAAAAAACAAATTTGTCAGGAGTCACAAACAATTAAAAGCCTTATATAAGTCTTATAATGAAAGCAACACATGATGTAAGTGTTTATAGTAGCTATATCACACTGCAAGCTCTTATCTGTAAGGCGTGTGCTGTATTTGGATTTGATGTTGTTCATGTTTGAGAATGTCTGCTCGCACAGCTATTTGTTTTGTTTGCAACAGCCACCTGCCTGGCACCACAAACGTGTGTCGCAGGCTGACGCAAATCTTCGTTCACAGAAATGTTGAAATTTGATATTTATTCTACAAATTGTTACAACATTGGAAAACCGTCTTTTCTGTGGCAGCATCGGAGAACGTTCTACATGTACACCAAGGGTGCCCACACTTTTTCAGTTATGTGACCAATGTGATCTACCTCATACACACACACACACACACACACACACACACACACACACACACACACACACACACACACACATACATGTCTTGCCTACTTTGTGTGGACCCACGTTTGGTTAGTGGGTTGTGAGGGCCCCCCTTTCCACTATAGCTAGAATGATGAAAAAATATACATCTAGCCCTAGATGGGAATAGAGAGTTGCAACTAGGGATGTCAGATAATGGCTTTTTGTCGATATCCAATATTCCGATATTGTCCAACTCTTTAATTACCGATATCAACCGATACCGATATCAACCGATATATGCAGTCGTGGAATTAACACATTATCATGCCTAATTTGGACAACCAGGTATGGTGAAGATAAGGTACTTTTTAAAAAAATTAATAAAATAAGATAAATAAATTAAAAAAATTTTCTTGAATAAAAAAGAAAGTAAAACAATATAAAAACAGTTACATAGAAACTAGTAATGAATGAAAATGAGTAAAATTAACTGTTAAAGGTTAGTACTATTAGTGGAGCAGCAGCACGCACAATCATGTGTGCTTACGGACTGTATCCCTTGCAGACTGTATTGATATATATTGATATATAGTGTAGGAAGCAGAATATTAATAACAAAAAAGATACAACCCTTTTGTGTGAATGAGTGTAAATGGGGGAGGGAGGTTTTTTGGGTTGGTGCAATAATTGTATGTGTATCTCGTGTTTTTATGTTGATTTAATAAAAACAAAAAAAAACAAAACAACAACAAAAAACGATACCGATAATTAAAAAAAACGATACCGATAATTTCCGATATTACATTTTAAAGCATTTATCGGACATCCCTAGTTGCAACCTCACTTCAGAATGCAAAACACACAGAGTAAAAAAATTTTTTTACTTTTGTAGTTGTGAGGACCAGGCAAATGTCCTCACAGGTCAAAAGATCCTCACAGAAAGGGTGGTTTATCAAGTGTATGTCCACACAAGGATGGTGAGACAAGTGCACACACACACACACACACACACACACACACACACACACACACACACACACACACACACACACACACACACACACACACACACACACACACACACACTGGTGTATTACCTTATTCTGATGACTTGCATTGCTTGTAATCAGACAGGATTCACAGTAGTTGCTGATAAGCTCGACAACTTCGAATTTACATTTGTGGAGGGGTTAAAAAGTCGTCCTCTCATTCCAACACCACATGAAAGTGTGTGTTTTTAGCTTTTTATGTGTCCAGCTTCCATACTTATTTTTATACCGTTTATAAGACACATTGGAGTTAACTCCTCAGCTGCTAGCTTGTATGCGATAGCTTGAGACTTTTATTTTGTTTGCGCAGGCAGCACATTTATTGTGAAAACAGGAAGCGTGCAGTCGGTCTTTCCACTTTTGACAGCCAGTACGGAGAGAGAGTTTGTTGAAATAAAAAGTGCTTTTCGCGTTCCTGATGGTTGTTTTTTTCCCTTTATACTAAGCTCGCAGCAGCAAGCGCAAGATTATCCACTGCCGTGAATGTCAATCAAGTAACAAAAGTGACGTCGTAGTGAATATTGATGATCAGTCACTTTTAGGTCTACTTTTTTTTTTTTTTTATGCCTCGCGATCGAGTCACACACCCTCCCTAATTGGCCGGTAGCTCACGATCCATCTAATGGGCACCCCTGATGTATACAAACTGCTGCGTCACTAGGGTGCGTTCATGGACCGCTAGGGTTGGGTATCGTTTGAATTCGAACGAGTCTGATTCCGATTCTTTGTTTCGATTCCGATTCCTGACTATTCTAGATTCCGATTCTTCTTGTGCCATGCCGGGATCAATGTGTTTGACAGGTAGTCCCTGGAAGGTGGTATGTATTTTGGGTTGAGAGTTTTCACCATATCCCTGCAAACATAAACAAACATGTAATGTTGCTGTTACTGTTTAGCCCAGTATCAATTAGCTTAGCTCTAACGTTATTGCTTAACTAACCTAAATGTTGGAGATTCCACCTCTGAAAAGGGATGCAGTCTTTTGACTATGTGTGCAGTGACCTTCCTGTGGCACCGACATCTTCCCCATTGCCGCTACGGTGAATGGAGTACGCTGAGCACATCGCGGAGCCTGGCTAGCAGGTTGTAAATTGTCTATGAAAAAATATGCGGGCTAATTTGTTAGCTGCCTCAACGTTGGCGCAAAACACATTATTTATTGCATATATATTGTTTTACTTACCGGATTCGGACTGCAGTGCAGTCACCGAGGTGCCAGGCTGGGCGTCGAAGCCAGAGGAAGAGGCAAAGGAGGACGGTCGGCACAGCGCGTCGAAGACGGGACACGCATTTATTTGTACTCCATGAACTCGGAGGTTCGACGTGCACCCTCCTAAGCACGAAACAGTCCTGTCGCATGTGTTACATTTCGCTGATATTTCATTTTTTAAAGTAAAATAAAGCCACACTTTCGACCGCCGACGCCCGCTATCCATGCTTGACTGACTCGCTCGGCTACATAGGCTCGGCTATGCTAACACTTCCGGCGGTGGGCGCTTCTTCGTTGGTGTTCAGCGGCTTCTTCTCCCGGTCGACGGACTATTCATTTTTTCCGGTCGGCGGACTGGGTATCGAAACTAGGAATCAAAATTTAAACTTTTGAACGATTCCGGGAGAATCGGAAAGTTAGTCCCGGTTCCAATCGATACTCGATACCCAACCCTATGGACCGCCAAAATTAGTAGGACAAATGTAATTTAAAACATTTGTATGCTTGTACAACACTTAAAACCTTAAGCATGTCAGTGTGTGGAAATACATTATGGAATGGATTAACCAAAGAAATCAAACAAAGCACCAATATGATTCAGTTTAAGGGACTGTTCAAACTACAAGTGTTCACAAAGTACACAGAACAAGAATTATGATGAACATCTTGAAACCTTTTTTTTTATTGAGACAAAGATTATTTATGTATTTAATATTTGTTTAATTACTATGGTATGTTAAATGATAAATGGGTTGTACTAGTATAGCGCTTTTCTACCTTCAAGGTACTCAAAGCGCTTGGACAGTATTTCCACATTCACCCATTCACACACACATTCACACACTGATGGCGGGAGCTGCCATGCAAGGCGCTAACCAGCACCCATCAGGAGCAAGGGTGAAGTGTCTTGCCCAAGGACACAGCGGACGTGACTAGGATGGTAGAAGGTGGGGATTTAACCCCAGTAACCCTCCGATTGCTGGCCAATGTTATTTATTTATAATTTATTTGTTCACTGTTTTGTTACAGAGAACAAGGAAATAGGATAAAATTGCTATAGTATGAAAAGGGGTAGGATTAAATAAGCTCAGCTACTTCCTACTCCTTTTCGGACGTGCTGTAATGAAACAACTAGAAATATGTGATGAATTACATTGTATCGTATGCATGTTCGAAATAAACTGAAACTGAAGTGAAAACGGCGCTCGCAAAATACTCTCCTCAGTGAAGCGTAAACACAAACATATTAAACAGTGGACTTTCTAACAATTAGGAAGGTTTGTGTCCTGTTTGTCCTACAGAAACTATACTAAAACAAAATTTATATTTTTAAAATATATTTTTCTCAATTTTCATAAATTCTTTTTTTATTTTTTTTATTAATCAATCAACAAAACAATACACAACAATACCACAATAGTGCAATCCAATTCCAAGACCAAACCCGTCCCAGCAACGTTAAGAATAACAACAAACAGAGCGATTGAGAGCAATTGAGGACACACAAACATGTCACAGAACAATACAAATGTAGTGAAACAAAAATTAACATTATCGACAACAGCATCAATATTAGTAATAATTAGTAATAATTTCAAAATAGCAGTGATTAAAAAAACCCTCATTGATATTATCATTAAAAACATTAATAAAAATAGAAATGAACAATAGTGTCACAGTGGCCCACACCCGCATCACATCTCACAAGCTTGACAACGCAGTGTCCAATATTTTCCACAAATATATAATAAGTCATATTTTGGTTCATTTAATAGTTGAAACAAATTTAAATAATGGATCCAATTTTTGAAAAAGCTCCAGGGAGCCACTAAGGTGGCGCTGAAGAGCCACTTGCGGCTCGCCGACCCCTGATTTAATGAAAAATATCAAAAAGGTCAAAATGGTTTGGTATTTCAGTGGAGTTTTGGACACCACTGGTTTAATACAAAAGTGAGCTGTTCTCTATCCAATAGATGGCTTTTAAAAAATGATGAAAAAAAAACAAGGCCCCTCAGGCCCAAACACCTGTTGCATGGCCGCTAGCGTGCCTCCTCCAACCATACGTACCGTCATAGTGACCTCCCCCCACCCTCTTGAGCTGTCAGCTATTTTGGATCCGCCGGAAGTGTGTGGCCCGCTAGCCTCCCCTAATTTAGACACCCAGATCCGAGGGAACGTGAGAGAGCGCGCACGTTGCTCAGCAGGAAAATGTAGGTCACCATCACTAAAAGCCAGGAATAACTAACACTGTAGGGAAGCAGGGGTGGACTTTGGATGGCCAAGGCCTGGGAAGGGAGGTCCTTTTAGGGGATTCCCTTTTCCGCCCCTGGATCGCAGCAGCTATTCTTAGGGGACTGAATATCTTGTCATATGAGGTGTGCATGCTGGTTGCTCAGGTTGAAAAAGCGGACTCGTGTTGAGCGTATTATTCAACTACCTGGGCATGACCACGCGGATGCAGGCAGAATTGCTACGTTCTTAAAAGACACAAGTTCTGTTCTGCCACCAACGAAGGCGCTTGCTTGCGCTTGAATTAATAACCTTCCAGGGCAATCCCTCTCCTTTTGTTCCATCCCATCGCACATCCTCCTCACCTTGCACACTCATTCAGTTATGCATGTTCATTCCCCCGCACATCTGTGAAGACGCCATTCTCCAGCAATTCTCCTAAGCTTGCGGTGTAGCAATTTGTGGACCAAATAGGGGAAAACCGCGCTTTGTCACCTCAACACAAAAACAAGGGTTCTTTAAAAGGCCATTCCAGATTTCGTCATATAATCCATGTACAAAATACATTGGAACCTCTATTTACAAACGTAATTGGTTCTTGAACATGGTTCGTAAACGGAAAGGTTTGTATAGTGATTCAGAGTTCTCCATAAGAAACGATGTAAACATGAATAATTGGTTCTAGCCTCAACAAATGTCCCGATTATATATATATATATATATATATATATATATATATATATATATATATATATATATATATATATATATATATATATATATATATATATATATATATATATATATATATATATATATATATATATATAAAAAGATATATGTATATATAAAGATATATACACACACACACTACCGTTCAAAAGTTTGGGGTCACCCAAATAATTTTGTGGAATAGCCTTCATTTCTAAGAACAAGAATAGACTGTCGAGTTTCAGATGAAAGTTCTCTTTTTCTGGCCATTTTGAGCGTTTAATTGACCCCACAAATGTGATGCTCCAGGAACTCAATCTGCTCAAAGGAAGGTCAGTTTTGTAGCTTCTGTAACGAGCTCAACTGTTTTCAGATGTGTGAACATGATTGCACAAGGGTTTTCTAATCATCAATTAGCCTTCTGAGCCAATGAGCAAACACATTGTACCATTAGAACACTGGAGTGATAGTTGCTGGAAATGGGCCTCTATACACCTATGTAGATATTGCACCAAAAACCAGACATTTGCAGCTAGAATAGTCATTTACCGCATTAGCAATGTATAGAGTGTATTTCTTTAAAGTTAAGACTTTTCCTTCAAAAATAAGGACATTTCAATGTGACCCCAAACTTTTGAACGGTAGTGTGTGTGTGTGTGTGTGTGTATATATATATATATATATATATATATATATATATATATATATATATATATATATATATATATATATATATATATATATATATATATATATATATATATATATATATTAGGGGGTAATGGCTCATCAATCTCTTTTTTTATCCAAACAATAGCAAGCTTAACTGTCAACCTGTGCCCACACACAAAAGTCTTGTTTGTGTACTCTAAAATGTTAACAACCATGTTGCTACAATAAAAAACAAAAAAAGACCTCAGGTCAGTGAATATTTGTGGCATTTTTTAAACACTCTGGGATCACCTGACAGTCACTGCTAGCGATCCTTCATTGGCTTTTGTCCCGGTAGTTCTTTCTTCTTCGTTGTAATGAAGGTCCGCTCTGGCGTGTTTTTTACCCAAAATTAAAGACATGCTGCGATACAAATCTCCCTTCACCGATAAAATCCTCGAAGTAAAGTAGCCGCAAGCCGGAGGCTAACTAGCTAAAATGCTAGCGTAAAGCTGTTGCCTAGCAACCCAAAGCTATACAGCGAGACTGAGAGTTTGAGCGCATTTAAAGCGTTTCTGATCACACAAATTAATCTCTAAGACAGGCTGACACAGCTTTGGCCGGCGGAAGGTACGACAATTGTGGGGGGGAAAAAGAAGTTAGAATGCTGCTAGCTGTCACAAATCAATGCATGCACCATAGTCTTACTCCTTGCAAATAGTCCTTTTTAAGTCCACAGCGAATTCCTCCTTCCTTCCAAGGCTGGTTTATTAGCTTCTTTGAACCCGTATTGAGTAAGAAAATCGACAAAACTTAGTGAATGGCATGAAAAGAATCACATTTTGAAGCACCGAAGAGGACTGCGTAAACAAGATGTTATGTAGGGGAGTACACCGCTTCAAAATACTGCACAGGAAGTGACATCCTCAAAATGGCACCTAAGGCTTCCAGCGCCATACAAAATGAATGAATGAAGCGTTCATGTTTCACACACAGAGGCACATTTGGCTCGATCTAAAGGTTAGCAAACCGAAAAGTTTGCAAAATAGAGTGGTTCGTAAATCGAGGTTCCACTGTACTAAAGCATGTTGAGTGAATCTAACCAAATTTAATTAACTAAGAGAAAATATGGATTTAATTATTTGTCAGGAGTACCCTGTAGATTCATATTTTTCTCTTGTTCCACCCTTTTGATGACAAAATTAGATGTAAAACATGAAATCAAAATGTATTTTATTTTGGACCATTTCAATTTTTCAGGAAACATTTGTTAAAATCAGCTTAATGTTCATTTATTTTAAAGGTTTCATGCAATTATGTTAGCCTAAAATGTTTTTACGCTAAAAAATTATCAGGGTAAAACAAAATATTTTCTTCACTCATTTATTTGTTTCTGTACTTTTATATCTCTTTAGAAATATTTTAATTGCTGTACGTGTTTTTTTAAAAAATAAATTACAGCTAATTACATAACATTCTAGCCTGTCTTAAGTAGTTGAATGCTGCTAATAGGCTAATTAACGTGATTGTGCCAAATAAAATATTCAAGTCAGATATACATAAAACTTCTTAGCATACATACTTCGGCCTGATATTTATGATATTAAAAATAATAAAGTGCTCCCGGCATCCTTTGGTTTTTCAGTATGTGGAAGGTTAGGACACCCTATAAACACTCCCATTTATCAGGCAGTCTTATAGTTTTGCCATCTCATGTTTGTGTGTGTGTGTGTGTGTGTGTGTGTGTGTGTCCACCAACAGCGTTCAGGGTGTGTGTTTAATTGTGTCATCTTGGTCCACGTCATTGTCTCCTCTAAACTTGCTCTTCCCTCCCTCCCTCCCTCTGTTCAGATCGAGGCAGTGACACGGACCGTGTCCTGCCCGCCGACTGTCAGGCAGGTCAAAGACTCGTGGAGATCCCCTGTAAGTTCAACCGGCAGCCCGTAAATATGACCTATGCCTGCAACTTGCCTGCCTGTTGACAAATCCAGCCGCTATTCAGCTCGACATCAATAACGCGCCTAGGAGTAAATTAGGAAAAAGGACAAATAATATCTACGAGTATATTTTTATAGTGTTTAAGACAGGGGTCACCAACCTTTTTGAAACCAAGAGCTACTTCTTGGGTACTGATTAATGCGAAGGGCTACCAGTTTGATACACACTTAAATAAATTGCCAGAAATAGACAATTTGCTCAATTTACCTTTAACTCTGTTATTGTTAATAATTAATGATATTTACACTTAATTGAACGGTTTAAAAGAGGAGAAAACATGAAAAAAATGACAATTAAAATTTGAAACATAGTTTATCTTCAATTTTGACTCTTTAAATTCAACCGAAAAAAAGAAGAGAAAAACTAGCTAATTGGAATCTTTTTGAAAAAATTAAAAAAATAATTCATGGAACATCATTAGTAATTTTTCCCGATTAAGATTCATTTTAGAATTTTGATGACATGTTTTAAATAGGTTAAAATCCAATCTACACTTTGTTAGAATATATAACAAATTGGACCAAGCTATATTTCTAACAAAGACAAAACCTTTTTTCTTCTAGATTTTCCAGAACAAAAATTTTAAAAGAAATTCAAAAGACTTTGAAATAAGATTTAAATTTGATTCTACAGATTTTCTAGATTTGCCAGAATAATTTTTTTGAATTTTAATCATAATAAGTTTGAAGAAATATTTCACAAATATTCTTCGTCGAAAAAACAGAAGCTAAAATGAAGAATTAAATTAAAATGTATTTATTATTCTTTACAATAAAAAAAATAAATTTACTTGAACATTGATTTACATTGTCAGGAAAGAAGAGGAAGGAATTTAAAAGGTAAAAAGGTATATGTGTTTAAAAATCCTAAAATCATTTTTAAGGTTGTATTTTTTCTCTAAAATTGTCTTTCTGAAAGTTATAAGAAGCAAAGTAAAAAAAAAAAAAGAATTTATTTAAATAAGTGAAGACCAAGGCTTTAAAATATTTTCTTGGATTTTCAAATTCTATTTGAGTTTTGTCTCTCTTAGAATTAAAAATGTCGGGCAAAGCTAGACCAGCTTGCTAGTAAATAAATCAAATTAAAAAAATAGGGGCTGCTATTTGAGCTATTTTTAGAACAGGCCAGCAGGCTACTCATCTGGTCCTTACGGGCTACCTGGTGCCCGCGGGCACCACGTTGGTGACCCCTGGTTTAAGATATCGCCTTATGGAAGGACCCCATTTAAGAGTGTTTCTAAAATTGCGTCCAACAAGCGTGTTAGAGATGGCAATCACAATAAAATGTCAAACCTTGTCATTCCTAAAAGTGTCCTGTCTGAGCTAACAGCGGGCTTAAACAAAGATGGTAGCCAAACTCATCTGACTGATCCCTGTGGACGGGCAATATGGCCTAAAATCTATATTTCAATATATATTGCAGCCTCATGCGATAACAATGTATAGCACGATATATTAAATCAGGGTTCCCCTTAATGTAATTGAATTTGGCGTGCCACCTTGGCATTTTTATTACCGCCACACCTTGAAAATAAGGGCTTTTTTTTGAAGTAATAGAATGTAGCCCCCAGAAGAAATTACAGTCAGACGCTATTTTTTTTACTTTTATTACCAATCTTATGATAACAAACAGCACAATTCCAACAGCTTTTACCACCCATGAAAACACTTACGTCTTGTGAGTCTGCGTTTCCCCGGACACACAACACTTCCTCATTCCCCGCCAATCACCTTTCAGGCACAGACGATGTGTTTGTAAACATGGAAAAAACTGACATCAAAAACAAACATAAAACATTAACATTAGCGCACTAATTACAAGTGATGTACCGAAAATTTGACTACCGAAGAAATAATTTGATCATCGAAACCGGATGTAAACAAAACACACGTCATTTCTTTGGAGCGTTGTCAGCATGTCTGCATTGTAGACGTGATTTTTAAATATATTGCAGATATACTCGCAGACAGCCAATGTCCAACCATCGATTATTTACGTATGTTAAATAAAGTAACATAGATGGTTATAGAATGCGGCATTAATGCTAACGTTCTCTAAACTTCAGTTCGAGGTTTGGTGTTAACTTACGTTGTGTTAGCCGGGTTAGTGCAGACACACAGAGTAACCAGCTAAGAAGAAGTAGATTTAATAAATCAGGAGAGACAATATCCACACAGTACGGCAATTCCTAGTCCTTTTCGGACGAGCTGTAATGAAACAACTGGAAATATGTGATGAATTACATTGTATCGTATGCATGTTCGAAATAAACTGGAACTGAACTGAACACTTCTGTCAGCCATAGATATGAATGAGTAGATAGATGACACTCGTCTTTGAACCGCACGTTAATGGCGACAAAAAGTCACAAAAATAAAATCAAGATTTTTTTTCACTAGTCTATATATTTATGATATATATATATATATATATATATATATATATATATATATATATATATATATATATATATATATATATATATATATATATATATATATATATATATGTATATATATATATATATATATATATGTATGTATGTATGTATGTATGTATATATATGTATGTATGTATGTATGTATATGTATGTATGTATGTATGTATATATATATATATATATATGTATGTATGTATGTATGTATGTATGTATGTATGTATGTATGTATGTATGTATGTATGTATGTATGTGCGCGTGTATATATGTATATTATATATGTACACTACCGTTCAAAAGTTTGGGGTCACCCAAACAATTTAGTGGAATAGCCTTTGTTTCTAAGAACAAGAATAGACTGTCGAGTTTCAGATGAAAGTTCTCTTTTTCTGGCCATTTTGAGCGTTTAATTGACCCCACAAATGTGATGCTCCAGAAACTCAATCTGCTCAAAGGAAGGTCAGTTTTGTAGCTAGTGTAACGAGCTAAACTGTTTTCAGATGTGTGAACATGATTGCACAAGGGTTTTCTAATCATCAATTAGCCTTCTGAGCCAATGAGCAAACACATTGTACCATTAGAACACTGGAGTGATAGTTGCTGGAAATGGGCCTCTATACACCTATGTAGATATTGCACCAAAAACCAAACATTTGCAGCTAGAATAGTTATTTACCACATTAGCAATGTATAGAGTGCATTTCTTTCAAGTTAAGACTAGTTTAAAGTTATCTTCATTGAAAAGTACAGTGCTTTTCCTTCAAAAATAAGGACATTTCAATGTGACCCCAAACTTTTGAACGGTAGTGTATATGATATATTTATTATTATTATGCACACGCACACATACATACGCTGTGCGTACAAAAAACTGAAATGATGCAATACTGCATAAATCAGTAGCCGGAAAGAGGAGCCTTGTAGACATTTAGTTAATAATTTAATCTAATACATTTATAATATATAATACACGATATATTAACAATATGCAATATAATATTTATAGATGTATAAAAAACTAATTTTTAATTGAATCTTAGCCTCTGAATCGTAATAGTAATCAAATCGCGAGATGCCAAAGGATTCCCACTAGGGGTGTGGGAAAAAAATCGATTCGAATTCAAATCGCCTTTCTCACGTTGTACGATTCAGTATCGATTCTCGTTTTTCAAAAATCGATTTTTTAATTTTTTTTAATTTTTTTAAATGAATCATTCCAACAAAACAATACACAGCAATACCATAACAATTGCAATCCAGTTCCAAAACCAAACCCGACCCAGCAACACTCAGAACAGCAATAAACAGAGCAATTGAGAGGAGACACAAACACGACACAGAACAAACCAAAAGTAGTGAAACAAAAATGAATATTACCAACAACAGTATCAATATTAGTAACAATTTCAACATAGCAGTGATTAAAAATCCCTCATTGACATTATCATTAGACATTTATAAAAACAAATTTTAAATAAAAATGAACAATAGTGTGACAGTGGCTTACACTTGCATCACATCTCATAAGCTTGACAACACACTGTGTCCAATATTTTCACAAAGATAAAATAAGTCGTATTTTTGGTTCATTTAATAGTTAAAACAAATGTACATTATTGCAATCAGTTGATAAAATATTGTCCTTTACAATTATAAAAGCTTTTTACAAAAATCTACTACTCTGCTTGCATGTCAGCAGACTGGGGTAGATCCTGCTGAAATCTATGTATTGAATGAATAGAGAATCGAATCGTGGGACACCCAAAGATTCGCAGCCCTAATTCCCACCTCTACAAGCTACTTTAGAGGTGCCATGTTTTAGCCAGAAGCCCATGTGAGCTATTAGCCAATGTTAAATATACGTGCACATGTCACAGGTATTAAAGTTTAAAAATAAATCCCATTATTAGACGCTGTAGGAACCACTTGTTAGTCAGTAAGGCAACGTGAACGCTTGGCTGCATTCAGCTTTGAACATGGTAGCTTCTGGTTTATGAACGGGAAAGCCAGTTGGCAGTGCTGAGTCATTGGCTGTGTGCTGTGTACGAGAAGGAGAATGCTGCATTGTTGGTCTACAGCAACGGCGACAAAACAGTCCATCTTTTGTTTTGACTTTTATACCCAAATGTTTCTCCAGCAGTAAAGTCCCTCTTTCCCCTCATGACTGTCATCACATCCTGGACCCACACATCATGACACATGCAGCTCGTGGATTACATGTCACGAACACGCGCTGTGACTTTGCAAAATAATGGCGGCAGAGGAATCTTTGATCGCAGATGTTTAGATTAGTGAACAATATAATGAGCTGTGTGTGTGTGTGTGTGTGTGTTGACTGTTTCAGGTCAGGAAACGCTGAGTATTTCAACAATCACAATGTTCTGCGTGATCTCTGTGCAAATAACTGCGTCGTCATGGTGACGCGGGCCTCAGGTCCGAGGTTTTAGCACCCTGAATGGATTCATTCGAATCTAACAAAAGTGCTTATTTGCAGCACCAGCTAACGTTTGCTAAATGCTCCTTCCTCACGTCCTCGCCTGTGTCTCCTCTCAGGTCCACAAGAGGACGTCCACCAGGAAGGAGACCAAGGAGAAAAGGGAGAGCAACGAGGAGAGCAAGGAGAACCTGAAGGCCAAGTCGGACGACTCGGGAGAGGAGAAAAACGGCGACGACGACTCCCAGAAGAACGGGCAGAAGAAGAAAGGTGAACGTTACTGCATTGTTTGTGTGGCCGTGCCGCACATTTCTATTGTCTGGTCACGGCCATTTTTATGAAGTCAAATACGGCGTGTGAAGAAATATGAGATGATGTGAGCAGTAAAACTGCCTGTCGTTGCCTGATCTCCTAACGCGTGGTTAACCACCAAGTCTCCCAGCAACATCCTGAGCCGTCTTCTGTTTCCTCACGTTAATCGGTCCTTCCAAGAATTTGCGATGTCACAATCACACGCGTTCAAATCTCGTGCAGCCTTGCAACTTAGTCAAACGCCCGCAACTTTCCCAGACATTTTGACCAATCAGCGTCATTAAATTTGCTTCTTCAATCCATCCATCAAAATTTATTTATATATCCCTTAATCACAAGTGTCTCAAAGGGCTGCGCCAGCCACAACGACATCCTCGGCTCAGATCCCACATCAGGGCAAGAAAAAACTCAACACAATGGGCTACAATGAGAAACCTCGGAGGGAACCGCAGATGTGGGGACCCCCCCCCCCCCCCCACACGTATGTCTCTACCTTTAGCTGGAGATCGCTGTTTGTTGTGAGCTGTGTCCAAATCTCACCACGCTACAAATCTCGTTCCGAAATCTCGCGATAACTCGCGACAAATCAAATCGTCCACATCAGGCAAAAATTCAGCCATGACAGACAAACAAACAAACTTTTCTATAAAACTAAAATAACAGTCTTCGGTAATCCAACAGAAAATCACTTCAGTCATCTCTCTTCACCTCAGTCAGGTAACTGTTTTTCCACCGGTGTTTTGTCGCGAGTTATCGCGAGATTTCGGAACGAGATTTGTAGCGTGGTGAGATTTGGACACAGCTCACAACAAACAGCGATCTCCAGCTAAAGGTAGAGACATACGTTAATTTCTCCTTTCTAGTATGTTGTCGGACACTCATTGTAACTATCTGAGCCTGTCAGTGTGAAAAAAATGCATGTTTATAGGCCGAATTTTGACGAGAGCCAGTTGCCCTGTGTACGAGCGTTAGCTGGGCTGGAGGCTGCCTGCCCTGCTCAATACTGGCGCGACCTCAAAAAATGTTTTATCCAGCACTCACATATACAGAAAAAATTATGAAAACAGGGCCCAGGTTGAAAAAAACCGAAGTTTCCCTTTAATAGTGTGATAGTCCAGTCCATAGTGGGGCCAGCAGGGGATCAAGTCAGCAGTGCAGAAACGTCCCCAACTCATCATCGGCGGTCACTCGAACGAGTATGACGATCCTCCTGGTAGGGGTGTATCCCTTTATGGAGGATGCCTGTGCGTGACTTAGTTTAACGTGGGGAGACTGGTGCACAGACAGCCACCACACGATCCTTGACAGAATCGGGGCAGGGTCCAGTGGCATGGAGTCCAAGTCGACTGGGGACCCTTTTCTGCTGCGGCCTTCTTCCGCCATCGCAGCCGTTGTGGTTGTTCTTAAAATCTACCGTCTTCCGCCTGCTCCGCCGTTGAGGTCTTCACCGTATCCCTGGCTAGGGGGCAGTCAGGTACTAGGCCTTTGCCAAGGGCCACCTGGGGTAATAGTAGTAAAGGGGTTAACCTCCTAGTGCCCCAAGACCCCATAGATGAGCCTCCACTGCCGGATGCACTTTAACGTCATGCCCAAGACACACGTCCCCAACTGATGCACAGATGGGTGGTCAACCCCGGGTTCCGACTTTGAACAGCTAGCGCTTCATCTGTGGTCACCTGATAACCTCTCTGTGCAGGAGAGGGGGGCAGAGCAGAAAAGAGACGAAAATCAACTGGTCTAAAAGGGGGGTTTATTTAAAGGCTAGAGTATACAAATGAGTTTTAAGATGGGACTTAAATGCTTCTACTGAGGTGACATCTCTGTTACCGGTAGGACATTCCAGAGTACTAGAGCAGTGGTTCTCAACCTTTTTTCAGTGATGTACCCCCTGTGAACATTTTTTTAATTCAAGTACCCCCTAATCAGAGGAAAGCATTTTTGGTTGAAAAAAAGAGATAAAGAAGTAAAATACAGCACTATGTCATCAGTTTCTGATTTATTAAATTGTATAACAGTGCAAAATATTGCTCATTTGTTGTGGTCTTTCTTGAACTATTTGGAAAAAAAGATATAAAAATAACTAAAAACTTGTTGAAAAATAAACAAGTGATTCAATTATAAATAAAGATTTCTACACATAGAAGTAATCATCAACTTAAAGTGCCCTCTTTGGTGATTGTAATAGAGATACATCGGGATTCATGAACTTAATTCTAAACATTTATTTTGTTGAAGTATTATTCAATAAATATATTTATAAAGGATTTTTGAATTGTTGCTATTTTTAGAATATTTAAAAAAAATCTCACGTACCCCTTGGCATACCTTCAAGTACCCCCAGGGGTAAGCGTACCCCCATTTGAGAACCACTGTACTAGAGCACGATTAAAAAACGCTCTATAGCCCGCAGACTTTTTTTGGGCTCTGGGAATCACTAATAAGCAGACTTCTGACCGGGACATATGGTACAATACAATCAGCAAGATAGGATGGAGCTAGACCGTTAAGTATTTTATACGTAAGTAGTAAAACCTTAAAGTCACATCTTAAGCGCACAGGAAGCCAGTGCAGGTGAGCATATATATATGTATACAGGTATATTAAAGTATGTATAGATTAAACTTTCTTGTTCGTGTCAAAAGTCTAGCAGCTGCATTTTGTAGCAGCTGTAATCTTTTAAAGGCTTACTGAAATGAAATTTTCTTATTTAAACGGGGATAGCAGGTCCATTCTGTGTGTCATACTTGATCATTCTGCGATATTGCCATATTTTTGCTGAAAGGATTTAGTAGAGAACATCGACGATAAAGTTTGCAACTTTTGGTCGCTGATAAAAAAAGCCTTGCCTGTACCGGAAGTAGCGTGACGTCACAGGTTGTGGAGCGCCTCACATCTGCACATTGTTCACAATCATGGCCACCAGCAGCGAGAGCGATTCGGACCGAGAAAGCGACGATTTCCCCATTAATTTGAGCGAGGATGAAAGATTTGTGGATGAGGAAAGTGAGAGTGAAGGACTAGAGGGCAGTGGAAGCGATTCAGATAGGGAAGATGCTGTGAGAGGCGGGTGGGACCTGATATTCAGCTGGGAATGACTAAAACAGTAAATAAACACAAGACATATACAGTATATATACTCTATTAGCCACAACACAACAAGGCTTATATTTAATATGCCACAAATTAATCCGCATAACAAACACCTCCCCCCTCCCGTCTATATAACCCACAAATACAACTCAAACACCCGCACAACACACTCAATCCCACAGCCCAAAGTACCGTTCACCTCCGTAAAGTTCATACAGCACATATATTTCCCCAAAGTTACGTACATGACATGCACATAGCGGCACGCACGGACGGGCAAGTGATCAAATGTTTGGAAGCCAAAGCTGCGTACTCACGGTAGCGCGTCTGCTATCCAACTCAAAGTCCTCCTGGTTGTGTTGCTGCAGCCAGCCGCTAATACACCAATCCCACCTACAGCTTTCTTCTTTGCTGTCTTCATTGTTCATTCAACAAATTGCAAAAGATTCACCAACACAGATGTCCAGAATACTGTGGAATTTTGCGATAAAAACAGACGACTTAATAGCTGGCCACAATGGTGTCCCAATATGTCCGCACAATCCGTGACGTCACGCGCAAACGTCATCATACCGAGACGTTTTCAGCAGAATATTTCGCGGGAAATTTAAAATTGCACTTTACTAATCTAACCCGGCCTTTTTCGGCATGGGTTGCATCATTGATGTATAAACTATCAGACTGCGTGGTTGGTAGTAGTGGCTTTCAGTAAGCCTTTAATGCTATACGTAGGGAGTCTCGAAAATAAGGTAAAATAATAATCTTGTGTAGACAAAACAGGAATAACGTGTAGCAATATATCAAATCTTTATTGATCAAACGACACAGTTGTCGTCCTTGGCACCACTCCATTGGTACCGAAAGACGCGATCAATCCACGCCTGCGCAAAGACTGTCATTTCCATCATCTTGTTTTACGACAGGTATTTTCGTGCACGCCGTCGCTATTACCGTCGTCTTCTTTTGTGTAATCTTTATTTGAATAACAGTATCATATAAAAGATGACATACAAAACAAACAAATGTTGCTTAAGAATACAGTATTTATTTTGAAACTGTACAGAAACCTGAACGATGTGCTCAGCAGCCTTAAATGGCAAAGGAATCAATCTTTTTTGTACCATTCATTCACAATACTGATCATTTGAGTCTACTTTTAGTTAGGCCACAGATATAGAGTCAAGTTACATTAAGTGACTTGTTTAAAAAAACAAAAACATTTTAAATTCAAAGTATATCAAACAAACACATACTGATGGAAGTCAGTGACGCTCCCGTGCGTCATTCACTGCAATAACAGAAGTGTAAAAGAGGTTGAAATTGTGGCGATAATACTCCAGGATTTTAAAAATCTACCTCTTGTTCGTGTTTATATTCTTGTTCCCTTTTACTCTGAAGTAAGCTTTTTGTTATACAAAACATTCAAATACCACGGAACAAGGCTCTGCCGTAGAAAATGCAAGTCCAGGACGTGACCTAGTCTTCGCGCACGCGTGAACCAGTCGTGTCTTTCGGTACGATCAAGTAGTGACAGTCCCCCCCATGTAGCTCAGACCTACTTCCTGTTTATGTCTACAGCGCTAACTAAGCCTTCTGGGTAATGTAGTACAGAAACATTTACTTCCTACTTAACATGTATTTCTATATTTATTCAACATTTTTTTTATACAGGGTAAGACAATAAGAAACATTTTTTGCAATGGTTGACTTAGCAAAAAGGCAGTATTTACGTACTAGAGATGTTGAAGTGTGACGATAATCCCTCATCGTGTCTCATTTACGAACAAAAATGTGCGCATTATATTGCTCTCAACAGGACACAAGTGTTCTTACCGTGCGCGGGTAAATGTGCTGGAACATAACTAAATGTTTATGATGGACAAACACTTTTGAAGGGTAAAACATACACAGAGAATGTCTGTGACTTGTGGACGACAACAAGGAAGCCTTTGGTGGAGTTTCCTTCTGTAAATATAATTATTACTATGTTTATAATGATTTAAAACAATACAGTTGATTCAATGTTATTAAAAAAATCTTTAAAATGTATTGCCTTAACTTTCGGAAAATAAACTCACAAATTCTTAAACAGCAAGAAATGTTTGTATAATTAAATTACAACAATAATTATTATTAATAATAATATTAATCAATTGATATCATTATTGTAAGTGATGCTATATTATTATAGTATTACATTTGTAGAGAAACTGAGCGCTACACACTGAACTGCCATATCCTCACTTGCTTATTAGTGTGTGATGTCATTCACAC
Source organism: Entelurus aequoreus (assembly GCF_033978785.1). Taxonomy (NCBI): domain Eukaryota; kingdom Metazoa; phylum Chordata; class Actinopteri; order Syngnathiformes; family Syngnathidae; genus Entelurus; species Entelurus aequoreus. Next base: position 84,137,664 of record NC_084735.1, read on the forward strand.
ACATTCCTGTTGCATATAAACCAGGCTGCAGATCATTGATGCAGCCCCTACTGGCCAGTAGAAGTACTCCAGCAGGTTAACCTTGCTGTCTAATCAATCAAGGCCACACCTTTTTTTTTTTTTTTTTTTTAACACGTAGGGAGACTATCAAAATTTATGCATTGGCTTGGGTCTACAATCAATAAATCAATTAATGGAACAATGACTGTAAATTAACTAAATGACTTATATATTGCTTCCCAACAGTGCAGACTCTGCATCTCACCCGAGCATGGTTATTTAATAACAGAATTATACTGTTTTGTTTTTTTTACCCAATTTTCCCAACTAGGAGAGAACTGCATGTCACATTATTCAATATATATTGTTTGTTTCTATAACAGAGATTTGGAGTCCATTTTGTTTCTTCACTTACTTTGGGTATTTTAAAGTTCTTGAACTTCCAATTGCAACGGTAGAAAACACTGATTAGAAATAAATGTTTTTTTTGCGTTTAAAGGGGTTACTGGCGTTATTATTCTATTATAACATTAATGCTTAATTTGGTCTTAAAATAATGCTGGCAATAATGCAGGCTTATTAAACTGGCCACATCCGGCCCGCCAAAGCTTTTAATTTGGCCTGCCAAACATCACCCAAATCGGCTTGATGAAACCATTTAAATTAGGGTTGCTCATGTATGCAGTACCCCTGCCTCCTCGGAAGGGGGCAACAACGAGGAATGTGTCACAATGAAGCAGCAGTGGGGTGAGTAGAAGAAGACTACTCAATCAACCCTGAAAAAAAAATTAAAATAATTGCGAAAATCGGACTTAACAACAAAGTATGAACGTTTTGCCCCGAGCAAGTGCTCGAGTCATTGTTTCCTGTCGGACCTTTTAAGCGACGGACACAGTGTTCTACAGAAGAAGCAACAACGGTAGAAATCCACACGTGTAAGCTTCATCACAAAATTTGGTCAAATCTATGTACCGTATTTTTCGGACTATAAGTCGCTCCGGAGTATAAGTCGCACCGGCCAAAAATGCATAATAAAGAAGGAAAAAAACATATATAAGTCGCACTGGAGTATAAGTCTCATTTTTGGGGGAAATTTATTTGATAAAAGCCAACACCAAGGATAGACATTTGAAAGGCAATTTAAAATAAATAAAGAATAGTGAACAACAGGCTGAATAAGTGTACGTTATATGAGGCATAAATAACCAACTGAGAAGGTGCCTGGTATGTTAACGTAACATATTATGGTAAGAGTCATTCAAATAACTATAACATATAGAACATGCTATACGTTTACCAAACAATCTGTCACTCCTAATCGCTAAATCCCAGGAAATCTTATACGTCTAGTCTCTTACGTGAATGAGCTAAATAATATTATTTGATATTTTACGGTAATGTGTTAATAATGTCACACATAAGTCGCTCCTGAGTATAAGTCGCACCCCTAGCCAAACTATGAAAAAAACTGCGACTTATAGTCCGAAAAATACGGTAAGTAGATATTGTGCATAAAGATATTTAGTCTGTTTTGTATCGAAATTGCTGACTTTGTGGCGTCTCTATAAGCTTGACCAGTAGAGGGCGATACACCTCAGGTGTAATTGTGATGAGTCCCATACCATTACATTGTGTGCAATGTTTGATGTACTGTAGATGTTGTTTAATTTCTATATGCGTAAACACGTGTCGAGTGAACGTAATAACACTAAACCTATTTTATCCATGCAAAATACACACGGCACATTATGCATAATACACAATGGCCGCTATACTTTTGTAATGTTTATTTTAGGTTTATATTTTCAGTCTTACATACCTAAATGAAAAAGTAAATAGATAAAAATAAGGAAGGAAAATAATTTAAAAGAAGGAACATCAATCTCCAACATAACTTCTGGAGCTTCTGATTCTTCATGCTGTTAACTATTTGCACACGCTGGAATCGAGTAGC